>NC_067476.1:124898483-125035983 GCF_947179515.1 Apodemus sylvaticus
CTTTATTGCATGGGTCTTCCAGTGGGAGCTAGAGATAAAAACTGGATTTGATTTTAACATCAATGTCCTTTAGAAATAAAGGTATTAGTCTTTCTCTCTCTCTCCCTCTGTGTTTGTGTGTGTGTGTGTGTGTATGTGTGTGTGTGTGTGTGTGTGTGTGTATGTGCATAAACATATGTGATAAGCATGTGTGTACTCTGTATAAGGCATGTGGAAGCCAAAGGAGAGCATCAGGTGTCCTCTTCAGTCACAGTCTACCTGGAATTTGTTGGGTATGCTGGCTGGTCAGCAAACACTACTAACTCCTATTTCTGTCCTGCTCATGGCTGGCACTGGAGTTATGGGCATGTGCAGCAATGCCTCCTTTTATAGCTAACTACTGAGAATCCAAATCTAGTCGTCATGATTACCCAGTAAAGGCACTCTCACTAACTCATCTCCCAGCCCCAAGATATTGGTTCTTATTACATGGAAATAGTGGGCTCTGCCACTCCCCTGTACCACCAAACATTCAAATACTAAACCAGGCTTATTGAGGACTTGAATAGGTATTGAGAAAAAGAATTAGAAGTCAACTGAAGAAATTCCCCATCATTCTCCTGAACACTGCCAGGACACATGCAATTCTCATGATAATTTGACAAGGCAAAGGACACAGTTCCTCTCTACACATCACAAAGGAATGGTGACACTTTAGCTTCTGTTGCCAAGGCTATTTTTTCCCCTTCTTGGCAGAGGTCTTTGAACATATGCAGTGTTAAAAATTATTTGTCACTTTTGTTTTGGAATCACATGGGGGGGGGTGGGAGCAGGATGGAAGGAAAGGAAGAGTGTAAGAACTGCCTTATGTTACTGACATGACGTGCCTTAGGATCATTGTGGTTCTTAAAATGTGGGGTTTAAATGAAACGTGAAATGATGCTTAAATTGATGATTGAAAGTTATGTCTCTCATTCTATGCCCCATCCCTTGGAGATGGTTGTTTACAAAGAAACAGTGTGCCTTCCTTCAGCTCTCTGCAACATGGCATGCGGCCTTGAAGGAGCACGGCACATCCTCAGAATCCCCTTCTGGCAATGGCTTCATTTTAGTATGCCAACCTTAGTTTTGAGGGGACTCTAAGGTTAGAATATGTGTGTGTGTGGAAGTCCCATCTTCATATCCTGTGCAAGAATGGAGCAACCTTATATGTGCCTCTAAAATGGTATCATTGGACTTGTTCAAGAGGGTCTGTGCGTGGGAGCCATGATGCTCATCAGCTGTGACATAAGTGAAGAAATTGATTCACAGGCTTTCAGACATGCCACACTGCATTTGCTCTAGAATAACTCTGATGACATACATTACAGGTTCCCCATTCCTCCCTCCCTCTACCCTTCCTTCCCTCCCTTCCTTCCTTCTTTCTTTTCTATCACACACAATGTTTCCTACTCTGAGAATATCTTTGATGGAATTGTGAGGAGTGTTATATTGCTTGTCAGAGACCAAACTTGTGCTTTTGTCTTATTGTTCTTAATCCCATTTATAGAGGTAAAGCCAAGCCTTAGGGAATCTTCTATCTCTTGGCAAGATGTTCCAATATTTGGTGCTAATATATCCTACTCTGTGCAAGAGCTAACCAAATGGATGGTAGGCCCATTCTCACACCACCTTACCATCTATGTAGTGGGTATGCTAAGGTCTTTAGGTTGCTTTCATGCTCCATACTTATCTGTTCCTGAAGACCTATGTGTCCTAGGATAATGTAATTTAGAAAGTCCACTGCCATTTAGCCAGCATGCCTCCAGGGATGTCAATCAGAAACTCTGAGACATGGAGTAAAGCTATCCATATGCTCTCTCTCCACTGTTCTTGCTTTATGAGGAATAGCCTTTACAGCCTCAGTGTTAGTTTTCTCTCAAGAGGGGGATATTTGGATGGCAAGACCCAGTAGTATTGTATTCATATAACCCATTATCATCCTTTGTTTGATATACATACATCCTCCCCTGTTGGCCCTCTTTAACAGAGAGTGATCAGTCCATCATATCTGCACAAGGGGGTGTTTTGGGCATAGCAGAGAGGACCTAAAAGTATTATGTTCAAGAGGTGGGAATGTGTTTCCATAGACAAATGAGATTTCTGTAAAGAAGTGTTCTAGAAAGAGTTCCAAGAAATGTAGAATAGTAATATCAAAAGGTATTTTAAAACAAGGGTAACCAATGTATAGTATAACCTGTGCTACCTTACCAGTCAGTTGTTCCGTATTCTCGTTCTCCTCCTCCTCCTTTTTTCTCATCCTCCTGCTCCTTTTTTCTTCTTATTCTCATTCTCCCCCTTCTCCTTCTTTGTCCTCTTCCTCCTCCTCCTCCTCCTCCTCCTCATCTTCCTCCTCCTCCTCCTCTTCTTTCTTCTCCTCCTCCTCTTCCTTCTCCTCCTCCTCCTATTCTTTCTCCTCCTCCTCCTCCTCTTCTTCTTTCTCCTCCTCCTCCTCCTCCTCCTCCTCCTCCTCCTCCTCCTCCTCCTCCTCCTCCTCCTCCTCCTCCTCCTTCTCCTCCTCCTCTTCTTCTTCTTCTTCTCTTCTTCTTCTTCTTCTCCTTCTTCTTCTTCTTCTTCTTCTTCTTCTTCTTCTTCTTCTTCTTCTTCTTCTTCTTCTTCTTCTTCTTCTTCTTCTTCTTCCTCTTGTTTTTCTTCTCCACCTCCTCCTCTTTCTCCTCCTCCTTCTTCTTTTGTTAATTTGATATATGCTACAGACACCTAGGATGAAGGAACCATGTTTGGAAAAAAGGCCTCTGTAATGTAATTTAAAAAGGGGGGGGCCTGTAATCCAGTCTATGGGGCTTTTTCTTAATTATTGATTTACCAAGGACTCTTCCACTGTCCATGGTGGATGGTGCAATCCCTGAACAGGTCCTTGATTGTATAAGAAAGAAAACTGAACCAGCTATGGGGAACAAGCCAGGATGTGGTACCCCCTCCATAGTTTCTGGTTCAATTACTGTCTTTAGCTCTCGCCCCCAGGGATAGATAGCTGGATTCTTTAACATGCACAATTATACACTTATAAAAGCCTCTTTATGGGAGCTATTTCCATAACTAATTTTGTAAATGTAATAGTTCAAGTTCAAGGTAAAAGAAATTCCTGTTTCATACCACAATATGAACCTCCATGAGCATTGGTAATTTTTCTAGGGTTGCCCAGACAGTTGGACTTTGGCATAGAACTCCACATAGGTTACTTAGAATCTCTCTCTCATATTTTTCTGCTGCTTGGAGTTGGGAAAGGAAGATGGTAGGGAAGCTTAGAGGTACAGGGCATAAGAGGCACCAGCTGCCATGCTCCCTGCCACTTGGCAGGTGGCCTGCTTTGGGAAGATCATTTGCTGAAAATGTCACAGATTGTTGGACAGCTGGCACAATCCTGGAGTCTATTCTGTTAGCTTGTATAAAATAATCAAATTTAGAGTAAAATAAAGTATATCATAGCAAAATTGAAGGGTCAACAATATTTTAGTTTTAACAACTCAAGATAACATTCTTAGGGCACAGAACTCAGAATAGATTGAAGAAGGATGAGAAGCATTTGGAGGATCTTTTAAAATACATATTTTACATTGTTTATTTAGCTTCCAATAAAGCATTCCTATTTCAATATCATGGATTTTTATAATTGATGCATATTAATCAGAGAATTCCATGGGACTCGTACTATTCTCTTATGCAGTAATCCATTGATAACTTTTGTATCCTCTTGCCTTCTTTTTCCCATAAAACCTTCCTTTTCACTTCCTTCACTGTCTTTAAAAAGATTTTGTTAGTTCTTTGTCAGTTTTATACAATGTATTTTGATCACTGTCTTTGACAGCCCCCTTCCAGTTTCATGTAGCCATTGATACTAGTGGTATAATCTATATCCATCAAGTGTTTATATCAGAAAAAAACAAATAATTGAGGATCTTTGTCATATATATATATATATATATATATATATATCCCTGCAGTAGGAAAAGCTAAAAAATAACAGTTTCTGATGACTATGTCTTCTTCCTTCATGGCTATAACCTCACAATAGGAAACATGATTTAGTGCAGGCCAGTACTAAACAGAAGTTTGTAAGGATCATGAAACACATGAAATAGGACTTTCTTCAATTAGATTTTAAAATACAGGTATTAAAATCTAAGCAAGACCTGGGCATGGTGGTACACACCTTTAATCCCAGCACTTGGGAGGCAGAGGCAGGTGGATTTCTGAGTTAGAGGCCAGCCTGGTCTACAGAGTGAGTTCCAGGACAGCCAGGACTACACAGAGAAACCCTGTCTTGAAAAACAAAACAAAGTAATAATAATAAATAAATAAAATCTAAGCAAGAAGCTCAAATCACATTTCTAGGATGTTCCCAGGGCTGGACTACAGTGTTAGAAATTCTTTGTAAAATTTGCTTTCTAAGGCTACAGGATTATGGGACCTATTGTAAACACAGGATTACATGCATGAGGCTATCATTATCAAAGACATGCAACTGTCCTTTCTTTTTAAAATGCTTTTATTAGTTCTTTGAGAGTTTCACACAATGTATTTTGATCAAATTCACCCCTCAATATCTCCAGCTCTTTCTTCATTCCCTACACATGCAACTTTGCTTCAATTAAGCAAACACACAAAAGCTTCAAGACCAATTGTGTCCAAGTGTTCTTGTGTGTACGACCTTTTCAATGAAATATCATGAACTTCCCAGAGGTTGTACTCAGAGAAAACTATTTCTACATAGGGAAGGGATTGTACACCCAGTTCCTGGTTTGGTTTGGTTTGGTTTGGTTTGGTTTGGTTTGGTTTGGGATTGTACTTTGCACATCAACTATGAGCTTCTTTGTATGGATGTTCTGCTGTGTCCAGATGTCATGTCTCTTGCAGTCATCCACTGTCTCTGGCTCTTCTGCACTGAGCCCAAGCCTTGGGGAATAAAAAGCTACTGCATTTTTATGCTCCAAGATAAGACACTGACTCTCTAAATTGGTGTAGGTAGGATAATTTAGTCATGTCCATCACTGGTTATTCATATCCCAAGCAAGAGTTAAGTGTGTAAATTAGAATAAACAGGAAATTGAAAAGGAGGATTCTTATTGCATTATCTGATTCTTTTTAACAATGTTAGACAATCATCTACACATTTCCGAACTCAAAGTATGCAAAATAAGGAGGGTGGAGTATGCTTTTCTAGTTCAGGTTTAGTGCCACTGATATGTGTCTTCTGGAACAGGCCCACTATACAGCCATAGGTGTACTGCCTGTGTAATCGTAGCACAATCTGACCAATGAATCTTTGATCTCTTTGCCTTTCCAAGCTTTTCAGGTGACAAGAAACATCAAGCAACTTTTGCACATCATGGCTCTCTGTCTCAAAGATGGCCACTGACTCAAATAAGGCTGTGTCTTTAGAGTGAGCAGCAACGACCTTGACCTATTTGGTGCAGGGGGAGAGAATACTATGTTGATTTTCTGTAATTGATCTGCATTACACGGCAGTTTGAAAATAGCTAACTTTTAAAGCTCCTCATGAAATTAAATGTGCTGATTTTTCAAATGATGTGATATTTTTATAAATAGATCATAAAGCTCCGAGGATGCAGTTGGTTCTACATTAGACACTGAGATAAAAGCTATGCTAAGAGGCCCTAGTGAAGGACACACTAAGTACCTTTTCTAAAATCGAGAAACACATACCTTTCCCACTTTTTAATGGAATTGGAAAAGGCTTCTTTCTCTTGCCATGGGTACTTTCTTGATTGAAAGGAAAAACTTCAAACTCTTCATTGTTATCTAGTTCATTGCAGAGAAGAACAATAAAAAACTTTCCCATCAGTGTAGAATTAAATGGTTTACTCTTAGTATCAAGGGTCTAACCCAGGACTGTGCTTCAGAGAGAATCTCCACTAAAGCTCCAACTGTCTCAGCTTTGTTCTTTCAGGTCAGAGCAAAGATGTGGTTCCATGACAACTGACTTCTTTTGCCTTCTATACTATGAAATTCAAATATCTCTGGCAAGGCACTTGCATCTTCAATTCCTTGGCTCAACATACTAGAACAAATTTTACAACAGTATGGATCTGTAAATGTGTGTAATATTGCAGGTTTACATGGTGAGTCCAGGTACAGAAGGACTTGCTCGAAAATATCTTGCCCATCAGTCAGGTTACATTGTCTTCATTTCAATCCATGATCTCATTAGAAGCCCACATTGAACTCTTCAGTCTGTTTGTGAGGCAATCATTCATTATCACTAAGCAGATAATAATAGGAGACATGGGATCTACAGTTTTTAAACCAAGATTTTAAAGTCTCGTCAAAAGGAAGTGTTCACATCTGTGATTCCAGATTTGAGGACTCAGGAGGAGGAAGAGGGAGAAACTGAATAATTAAACTCTGAAAATGGTTTTAAATGTGTTTTTGTAGAAGGGGAATGAGCTGTGTGGCATGTCAGCTACTGGGCACCACAACATCCGATGCCCAATGCTGGACAGGTGCTATGTGCACATACAGTCCCCATTACACACTCTTATTAAAGAGACAAAGGTAACTGGCTAACTTGAATGACATATTTTATAGTATTTACTTTCCATTCCAGAGTAACCATGCCTATAAAAAACACACATAAATTCACCTTTGTGCTAGCTGATCCAAATTATCATGTGGTATTGCTTATAAAAGAAGCATTGGTGTGGTGCTAGTTCATAAAGAAATTATTTCTTTTGCATTCTACAAATGGTTGGACAAAAACTTGATCTTTGGGCTTTTTAAAAGAGGCTTACAGAAGCCTGCATCAGTGTGTCCTAAAGCTGAGGGGAACTGCAGTTACTACACTTATTGGGAGATAGTGTGTCACTTTCCCAGATAGTTCTCTCTGAAAGGATTTTAAAGGAAACATCAAATGGTCACTTTATGTGCTGACTTAGAACCCTATTATGGCATAAGAATAACTCAGATGCTTTTATTTTGTAATAAATATTGACTGTTTCTGGCTAGAAGATCATTCCTAGTGGCACCACTTTTCCTGCCCTGTAACAGGTTAAGCACTAAAGTACTCTCCATTAATGTCCACGGAGCTCAGCTCCTTAGTGGGTCACTGGCCTGAGAATGAGTAGATTCTGAGAGAGACGCTACATACAACCCTCTGGACCTTTTTCTTCTTTGCAAAGTAAGATGAAAGTCACCTCCGGGAAGTGATTATAAATCAAATAGGTGTCCATACCTGATGTCTACTGCATAGACATTTGTGGGAGAATACCTTCCTGTATTTACAAAACAATTTGTCTAGTTCCTAGTTGAGAGGGATTAAATCAGTTAATTTCAAGAATTTTTCCAGGTGGAATGGATGAGGGTAAAGGACTCCTATTCATTCTCCTCAGTGTGGGAACTGTGAAAGGCATATGAGAAGCCTTAGAACCTGAAAGCAGATGCCTGGGACTAAGGTGCAGCCTGTACAGCAGAGGGTCTGACACCTTTTCTCTACTAATGGGCGCCTGCTTCTTCAGCCCCATAATGCCCTTTTGTATGCACTGGAATGAGAGTATGTCAGATATCTATGAAAAACCTGTACTCTCAGCTTGCATTAAATATCCATGAGAATTGCTAAAATGCTTTCTGTCACACTCTATATATGTATTAGAGGCCTCTTCCCCTCTTCTGTAAAGCACTTTTGTATATTTTTAATATCCTGCTAATAAGCACCATCTCTGCATCTGTTCTTAGATGTCTCTTTGCAAGAGCTGCATTTAATCACTTAGAAGTTACCAGCATGCACAGTGGAATCATTCTTTAAGTCACCACAGTAGGCAGCTTTTAAAGTCCATGAGTCTTGAATCTTGTATGTTTATATTGCTCCTGAGAATAAAGCACTCACTCAAATGCAGCAAGGTAATTGCCCCACCCTGGATGTGAAGGTTTGGTGGCAAGAAGATTTTCTGTTTAGTTCTGCATTGTCCTATACTAGAGCTTGTTTATGGCACCCATCTGTGGGATCAGGCCGTGGCAGTGAAGATATATGTCACACCCAGCAATTCCAGAATCCTCTGCCACTGGTTGGGTTATATTCCTTTAAGGTCTTTGCCAAAGAAACCGTGTGTTAAAATTCATTGCAGAAAACACTACCAATGGCAGGATATTCTGCTGTTCTGAGTTTTCCTCTGAAAACAATTAGAGTATGATGAGTGTGTGTTTGACAGTCCAAATTGAGCTACAAATGACCTGGGTGTGCCTCAGCTCAGCTCAGGGCAGCTTAGGAATGCATTAGGCCAAGTAATCATCTTATATGTTTTCCCCTTGGGTTCAGTGACATCGATGAAGTTCATTTATCTAAGGAGTTTTCTCTCTGGAAATTTAAACTCGAGGGAAATGGGATCCACATGTTCTTGATTCATTCACCCTCCCCCAACTCATCAAAATGTTCTTTCCTTTCTAAGTTATTAGATGTCTTCTGAGAATTTCAACTGGTATTCTTTTGTAAATTCTTTTAAGCCTTTTTGTCTGCAGGCAGGAAATGGCCATTTGCCAGTTGTAAGTGAAGCCCCCAAACAGTCACGTTCTGGTAAGGAGAAATGGGAAAAGGGAAATGAATTCCCTATGCCTTAAGTACAGTGGGTAAAAGCGTTTTTCCCGGGGTGGGATGATGTGTCCTCCAAAGTATCTTCTTATTAAATATATGATTAAAGAAATGTTGTGATGATGTTGCAGCAGGAGCAAGATTTAAATATCCCACCACTACACACTATTGTGTTAGCCAAGAAACTCCTAGGTGCTGTTGGCTTAACAGTGACTCAATCTTTAAATTAAAACCATGTGATACGTAAAGTCTCTTCAATGTGCATAGCAGTGTGTGAGTATATGTGAGTGTATGTATGTGTATGTGTGCGCGTGTTGTGTGCACATGCATGTGCATGTATGCACATGAGTGAAAGAGAGATCCGATCCAAGCTCCATGTTATATAGATTTTATGTTTTTGTGTATTAACTCAAAATACTGAATAATTTGGCCTCATGTTCCACTGAATGTGCAGTACAGTTTTGGACAACTTACAAATGGCAAGGACAAATATTTTGAAAACAAAGTAATTTGAACTTATTATTTTATAAATGAAAGACATATTTTAAAACAGGCCATAGGTATTAAAGTGCCGATTTTCTTTCTTTTTTCAACACCTCACATAGGTTGTCTCATTTACTTTCGATAAAACCTCTATCTGATAAACTCTGTAATAGTTCTTCCAAACAAGGACACTGAGACAGAAAAGAAATAAGCAAAACACCAAAACTCATAGCACAGAAATGATAGCTCACACTTTAATTCAGAAGTCCTGGCTTATAGCTATAAGCCTCAAAACCTCTACTTCTGCCACAGCAGGGAAATAGACGGTTTTACAGGTCTTCATCAACTTACATAAAGCTCACCACTGTTAGGTTATGATTTCTTCTGTCATCATCCCAAGGGTCCCTCATGATATTCCATATCACACACACACACACACACACACACACACACACACACACACACACCTACCTTTCCTGAATGCAAAGTGCTTGGTCTACAGCTTGTTCAGCTCTTGTTCTCTTGTAAACAGTACACTGGCTAAGACACTTAGGGCAAGTTGGATAGAGACTTAAGCAAAAAGACCTTCTATTGACTAATATGCAGGTCTCACACTCTACTATCTCATGCTGGAACTAGGATCAAAGCTGAACAGCCATCAGAGCCCCAGAATTTTAGAACCAGAGATACTGACATTAACTCATTCATTAGTCACATCTGATAAAAATGCAAATATACCTGGATAATTTCTAAATCTCCCTGGAAGCTATAGGCTCTAATATTGCCCTTTATTTTCCATTACTCAGCTCTTCACAGTTTAGAAAACATGCTACTCATCATGACACTCATAATAAAAGTTACTTTTAATAAAACATTATATTTTTAGTCACTTTTTCCTTCTTTCCTTCATAAAGTCTTTGGAAACCAATTAAACAAGTGTCATCACCACGTCTTGTTGTTATGAGTTTGTTTTTACAAGTGTTTGTTACACATGAAAAAAAAAGCGTTCCTATTCGATCCTTAGAAGGGCACTTATGACAAAGAAATATCACCAAAGCCCAACTTGGCAAACAAGCAAAGTATTGAGCTTACTTACTGGAGTGGAGTTAACTGCCAGTCAGCTCAATTATTTTGAAGCTCCACCACATTATGGATGATAATTTTGTGGGAGCTGTTTAATGGAGTGTTCTTTTCAGTCAATCTCTCTTTCTGTATATTCTAGAATTTCTGGAGACTACTTGTAGCTATCACCCTAGGTGAAGTGTTTATGATCCTCCTCTCTTTTCTCTTACCAACGCTTGTCTATAGCTCTATTGTCTTTACACAGACCTAGCTACTTCTGCACTGGCTTGCCCATAGTTTCAGTGCTATCAAACAAAGGCAAAGTCTACTCCTAAACGGCAGTAAAAAAGGCATTATTCCTGGAGAAGTAGAGAACTATACTACAACAGCCTCATATGTAGAAGATTCGGCAACACTACATGGATGTGAGAATTAGAGTTTTGCACTGTTTTGGCAGTGGTGGAATATACCCTGAATGAAGTAGCACATTGATCTTAAACAGACATTTGGGGTTTTTGTTAGATATATGAGGATCAGCAGGTAGTTTTGAAAAGGAGCATAATTACATTTCTACAATTAGCTTGATTGGGAGAAAGGACCTTGACCATGATTGGGCCTTGAAGTGGGAAAGCATAAAAAGGCAATAATTATATATATATATATATATATATATATATATATATATATATATATATACCAAAGACAACATGAATCAAAGACAGCCTTAACCAAAAGATGATCTGCCCTTTCAAACCCGGAGAATAGCCTCATTTAAACGATTCCTTTAACTGAGAGGAAAAGACTCAGCCATCATGACAGGATGATGGCAGGAGGGCCAGAGAATAAAACCTTCAGAGAAATCCATGGAACAAAGAGTATATCTGGCCTTTCTTAGACTGCAGGAGCTGCCTGGAAATTTCATATCACACAATTACTCAGGGATAGTCTACTTGACAAGGAACATGAAAGAGCCAGGTACCACAAAGTAACTGTTAACTGAATACCATTGGAGCTGTTAGGCCACAGCATAGTAGGTCTTAACTCTGCCCCAGAGGAGGAGGAGCAAGAGGAGGAGGAGGAGAAGAAAGAGGAGGGAGAGAAAGAGAGACAGAGACAGAGACAGACACAGACATAGACACAGACTCAGAAGCAGAGAGAGAGCTGAGAGGTTGAATGACATACTGCAGTAAGGTTTATGGCATGATTTTTGACCTATGGGGTCTCTCAGAATAACCAACATTCTAAGGGGACTAAGGACACAATGTAGATTCTGAAGTATACCAGGAATTCTTCACAATGAGTGAAACCATGACCATTGTTCCTATTTCAGCCCTTTGTAAAGAGCTCTAGCTCCATGACTCAGAAGATGAGATAGAATTGCAGTCTTCCTTCCTCTATACTTAGATGGAGTGTGTTGTGATTAAACAGCCTTGAGTTTTATAGGGACAAACTATAAAATAAAAATTCTGGACAGTTCATTCCAGTTCATTCCTATTGTGTTACCATTTCCTTACCAGGCTTATAGTGTGTCTGTGTGTTTGTGTGTATGTGTGTCTGTGTATGTACATGAGTACTTGTGCAAGCATGCACCTGCTTAGGATTGCATGAGCGTGCATGCATGCTTGCACATCTACATGCACATGGGTACATGCTCCTGCTAGTACACATGTATGAAGATGCAAATGTAAGCCAGTTTTCACTCCTCCAGAGACACCCATTTTGTTTTAGCAAACATGACCTCTTATTTGGCTCAGAGCTCATTGACTAGGCTGGGATGGCTGGGATGTGAGGCAAGTTGTCTTTGCCTTCGAATCACAAAGATTACAAGCACCACACCAGGTTTTTTCTTTCTTTCTTCTATTTTTTAAGCATAGGTGCTAGAGGCCAAACTTCACTTCTTATGTTTGCATGGTGAGCTGGCTTCTGTTTTTCATTCAAATGTTTATGTCATTCTAAAATCAAGGGAACCTTGGTCTTTAAATAAAAATATTATAATTTTTTGAACCAATGTGCCCTTCATACTCTCTAGTTTCTATTTCTTCCTCTCCTCCCCTAGCCACACTATCTTTTCTTAATTTTATCCACCTAGAAATATCATTCAATTTCCATTTCATATATTTTGGTTTTTTTTGGTTTTTCAAGACAGGGTTTCTTTATGTAGCTCTGGCTGTCCTGGAACTCACTCTGTAGACCAGGTTGGCCTCAAACTCGGAAATCCTGCTTCTGCCTCCCAAGTGCTGGGTTTAAAGGCATGTGCCACCACTACCCCGCTTCATATATTATTCTTAACATTGTATATTTCTATATGTAAATGTCTTTCAGAAAATACTGATATCTTAGACTTTAACAGTGCTTTCAAGGACTGTCCAGTTTACTCTTATTTATAAGTGATTTTTGAATAGCTAGTTGTCTCAAGCCTCTTGGGATGTTTATGGAAAACAAGCTGATTCATAATCCCAGTCATAAGGAAATTTATGAGCAAATCATGGAGGCAACACAGATAACTGTCAAACAACAATGTAAGGAAAACTTTGCAGAAGTTGCCTTCTGTGCTTGGGTAAAGCACGTGGGGTTAGTTATTAGCAGGGAAAGAGTGAAGGAAGACATTCAGTACTTCCTAATTTAAATAGACGAGTAAAAGAAAACCTGCAGTTCCTCATTGGGCTTCCATTTCATGAAGAATGAACCAAATGTCTACCGTATGTCATGATGGCTTGATCCACACTGTGTGGACTCAGAAGTCTCAGAGCATCCAGGAACCTCATGCAAAATCTATTATCATTTTTAACAACCTCTAGTTGAAGCTTTGCTCTCTCATCGTGATGTTTGTCTTGAAGCATTGTCAGCAATTCCTATGACTTTAACATCAGCATATATCATTATCACAGGTGTTTCCTATTCGACATTTGTTACAAAAGCTTCAAATCATCGACATTTGTTACAAAAGCCTCAAATATGTTCATGGTGTCTTCAAAATGTGGTAGGTACAGCAATAGAGTCCATTTTAGTGTGATCCTAAGACACACATTTATTTCAACAGTGTGTGTTGCTTCCTTGTATGTGTGGGAATTGTTTCTTGGGTCCTTTTTGTTTTGTATTTTAGTGAATTTAAGAATTAATTCTGAGACACTCAAGATCTACTGAACAGCTGAAGGGTTAGCATTGCCCAGAGGAAGCTGCTGTGGCCCATTGCTCAGTATTTCTCACTTGATTTTGCTCTATGGCCTCACTGGCCTACTTGAATCTATCTAGCATCTTTGGCTATTTGTGCATAAGACACTTGCTAAAAGCTGTGTGCTCGGCTAGTTTCTAACAAGTGATTCTCACCCTCAGTGGTATCTCTGTGACAAGATTATTCCCTAAATACAAACTACCTGCCATCTATTTTCTATTAACCACTTCCTGGTTTGTACCTGGAGTAACATTAATCTCTACTTGAAATGAGTGTTTTTATTGTTTCTATGGCTGACTTCCTACCAGAATGTTGTCTATATCGAAGAAATAACTAAAATGTCTGCTTTGTTCTCATATCCCTGGAGCACTGGACTATGCCAGGAAGGTGGAAGGTGTTTAATAAATGCTTGGTGAGTCAAACATGACACATGAGTAATTGCAGAGATAAAGAAGAGGAGCATGTGTGATAGAACATGGGGAGTGAGGCAAAATAAATAGGGGGAACAAACAGTATGACCTTGGGAATATTAAAAAAAAAAAAAACTTTGAAAGCCAAGCCTGTGGGCTTTCTTGCAAGCTATCAAGAGTAGCACTGGCTCTGAATGCCCATCATGGATAAGATGAGAATATATACATGGTAGGACTCATTGGTTTAAAATGAAAATCATGCATTCTACTAATAGAGCCGTGCTTAGCTACTTCCCATTGCCACACATTTTTGCCAGCTTCACATAGTAAATACAGACACTCTTTGTATAATATAAAGGTACAATACATCAAAAGTCTGGGAAATATTACAGCTAGTAGCAAATATTCCCCTCTGTAGTATCCACAATGGAGCTAGATTCCTGTGAGAACCATGGCACGCAATTTTTGAGATGTGCAAAAAGCATGCTTCATGAGAAAAGAAAAAGGTAATGGGTTCATTGCTGCCAGAATACGGTGTCTTGACACACAGTTTGAGATGTCTGAATCTGGCATTTAATAGCTGAGATGAGAGTGGCCAAATACTTCTCAGGTCAAATTCATGTAGAGTTCCCGAAAAGGTGAGAAACGGCTGGGATCTGTAATGACAAAGCTGATGAGAGGATTGATGACATGGTGGTGGCAACAAGACAAGCTTCCAAAGTAGCTTACGAGTGATTTATCCCTGTAACAGCAGAGGCGATTGACAATAGCAGTAGGCTAATTAAATACCAACCACTGGGAAAATACCACAATTTTTCTTGCCCTTGTGTTGGTAATTTTATTCTTTTAAGCAGAGGCTGGGTGGTTTTCTATAAGAGTTTCTTTTCAGACTTAAATTTTGTAGACCCTTATTCCTTTAAAAAAAAAAATCATTCCCTCTCCCTAATGCTATCATGATTTGAAACTGAAAATGAAAAGACAAAAAAAAATGAGGGAGGGATATGGCAGGTAAGAAAAGTATGAAGAGGGAGAGAGGACCTTCAAAACTGACAGTAAAATAGTATTGGAAAGTCTCAGGGATGGGCAGATGGTTTCACTGGTGATGTGCATATCATGTAGTCATGAGAGCTTACTGAATTCTATAGCCAGTACTCATATAAAAAGTTGTACATAACAGTGTTGCTATAATTCCAGTGCTAGGAAGACAGGAAAATTCGCGTGTGCGAATTTTCATAAAACAATTTGTAATGAAGGTTCTTGGGCTCTGCTGGTCAGCAATTTGGAGAGTTCTGGGTAAGGTAAGAGACTTTGTCCCAAAGAACAAGGTAGAAAGTGTCTGGGGACAACACCCAACATGTTTCTCTAGTCTCCATATGCACCCGTAACCATATACATGACCACTGACACATAGAGGGGCACACATGAATAATGTATACAGCACACACACACACACACACACACACACACACACACACACACACTAATTGGTTTTCTAGTCTATGGTTATGGAGAATGATAACTTCCATGTATTAATGAGCTTGTTACAAGACTGGAATTTTATTAAATGTCTCAAATTTAATGAGTTAGCATTTGTCTTGTGTATACCAACAATTGTGCTAAGTGTGAACCATTATGAGGTAGGAATGTTTTCTGGTTTGCTTTTGAATTACAATGGTCTTTTGACACTTTCCACACCTTTATTTGGTGTGTATAGTTACTCTTTCCCCCACCCCTACTCTCATCTCCCTCCCACACTTACCAACCCTTCTCCTTTCCTAAGTCTTTTCCAGACTTGTGGCTTTGGGGTTTGCTATGCCACTCATTTATTTTAACCAAGGCTGACCATCTGTGATTAGAACTATCCACTGAAGGAATGGTCCGATCACCAGTAAGTACACAACCATAGATAGTCACTGACTTCCTCCTTCAGTGAGGGGTAGAGATCCCTAAGGCCCTCCTCTATCCTTCTTTGGCTGTTTATGGGGCCATTCTTACACAAACTCAGTGCAGTCATGTGTTGATGGTTCACATTAGCAATAGTTCCATCATTCCCTGACGCTGACATCTTATAGTCCCTCTTCTTGTCTTCCAGCTTGTAAACTCTCTTCTCCTTTTCTGCAGTGCTCTCTGAGCCTTAGGAAGAATGTTGGACAGGTCTTGTTTAGATCTGAGCAATCAGCTTTTCCATATTCTCAGAACCCCGTGCTTCTGTCCACCTCTGCTATCTTCACCGTTTACAAGAAAGAAAGCCTTCTCCACTTAAGGCTGAGAGACCAAGATTATAAGTTATTCTTTGAATCATTCTGTATCATTCTCACACATGTGCGAGTTTTCATAAAACAATTTGTAATGAAGCCTGCGTTTTGGAATTATATTTTGCAAAGAGTTACAGCAGTGTGAAGAATACGAGAAAACGTACACAAGGAAAGACAATGTGAAGAAAGCCTGTTACGCAGCCATGGGCTACTCAGTACAGCGGTAGAAATAAGCAAATATCCATGTGACCTCTAATTGTAACATAGTCAAACCTAGCTGGGAAGGATGAGGTCTGTGTCTGTCTTTCTGGGCTTCTCTTGGTTTGGAGAAGCATTCTTGGAAGCAGAGGTTAAGGAAGAGTACTGAAGAATAGAAATGGATCTTTGGACTACTTCCGTAATTAGAACACCCATGGCCAGAGTTCACCTACACTTGCTTTGGAGGTAAAGTTGAGAAGTCTGTTCTGGGGTGAATCTGAAAGGACCACTTCACTTGCAATGAATGGCAGGAAAAAATAGAATATTTGAATAGTAAACTTATTGGTCAATAGCTTATTAGGCAAGGGATCTGTTTTGTCGAGTCTTAGTGTGGTAATGAAGGTCTTATGCATAAATCTTTTGTGGGCCTCAGGAAAAAAGACTGTTTTACAAATTTATGAAGTGTTCATATTCGGTTTGGCCTGGAGCCCTTTTCTAACACACCAGAACCTGACATTTTAGAGTATGTTTCACAGTGCGGGGAAGGGGAACTTAGTAAAGCACCAGCCCTGAGATCTGGGTATCCATCCCCTTTCATTCCCCCTTGGCTGATGACAGTGGTGATGATGGCTAGCATGACCCTAGAAACTGCGGCCCATTAACACACGTGTCATCCCTAAGATCTAAATTGAGCTTTGAGCTTGCAGATGCCCAAGTTCTCACAAAGACCCAGAGCTGGCATGGAAGATGGCCCGAGCGAAGTGAGAAGAGTGCCGAGGGAGGAACTCAAAGATCTCATGGCGCCTGAGGCTTTGCAAGTGTCTCTGTCACAGTACTTAGAGTCATAGACACTTGCCAAAGTTGGTCCTAAAATGACTAAATTCATGTCTTTGAAAGGGCATCTCAAGATTTAGATAGTCTCTGCTTCATTTTCTCCATTTCACTTTCTTTGGCATAGAGCCCCCGCCGCCCCTCTCTGGGTATCCCCAGCATCCTCCTGCTCCTCCCCCCACCAGCTTTGCTGATGGTGTTTGAAGATTTGCCATGAGCCAAACACAGATCTCACCGGAGTCCTTCCTGCCGGAGGTTCAGTCTGCTTTGCCAGCTAGGCTTCTACTTTCTTTTCTTATCTCACACATTTAATGGCAGGTGGGTGTTGAAGCCACTGGGAGGGGACACAGGAACAAATATATAATTAGACATGTTTCCTGGCCATGTGCTTCTCAGAGAGGCCTTTGGGTTTTCTCCCGGGTGACTTGTCCTAATTGTGTCACAGCTTCCCACAACAGAGAACAGGACTGCATTTGATCTGTGAACTTGAAGCCCGAGGTGAGGAACTGTGCATCTAGTGGAGCAATTATAACTATAATTAAGAGTGCGTTGCTGTTCCTTTCAGTTTTCCTTCCCATTTCTCCAATAGCATGGCAAGGATTTTCATTAATAATATAGACATTCTGAAGATGCAGAGTTAGGGACTGGTTGACTGTAGTTAATTGACATATTATTGTATTCCTATAAATTTGGTCTGAGACTGCTGTGAGTAGATTTAAAGCTGCTGAGAAGAAATAAAATATACATCCCCTTGTAAAGAAGTTGTTTTAAGCTTGCAGTGTTTTTCTGTTTTAGTGTCTATGAAGTTGGATAAGTGTTAACTTGAGCATTTTTATATTGGAAATGCTGATGTAATGGGCATGAGAAGTTTCAAGTAGATATCTAAAAACTACCTCTGGAGCTAGGGGACAGAAACTATAAAAATAAAAGTGACATTATGACACAAATCCACTTTCTGCCACCTCCTGGGAAGTCCACCCACTTCATTATACATCCATAAAACCCAAAATTATTGATGATAAAACCCAGCATTATACATAATGAGGATATGTTAATTACAGCATTTTAAAGAAACAAACACAACTCAAAATAAACAGCATTCTTATTTTACAAGCAGCAATAACAATTATTAAATGAGGCCATTTGCTGAAGCCTTGTTTACCCTGAATATTAAGTGAAGGTTGAAGAAGCCAAGCTGAGTCTTCTGCAGTTCTTCACTTTGGCTTCATTGGTCAAAGGTTTGGGAAACTGGCTCTTCCGAGGGAAACAGAATACCAAGAAGGGCCCAAAGGTATTTAACAATTTGATCTAGATCTCTGAATATTGATTTGCTTCTCATTGAGGTATATGTGTGGAGAGTATTACTCACAAGTTTACTGAATATATTCTGAGCAGGGTTAAGTGTTGGATGAAGGACATATGATACCTGGATGCACAGTCTAAGAAGTCTCAGGTAACAACTCTGAGTTGAATGACCCTCAGAGTAAATGCCTCCAAGGTTGTACCCCACATGCCCCTCTTCTGTTTCTCTAGCCTTAACACTGATTTAAAAAATGCAGACCTGTCACAATATCGGGTTCCTGTGAATGCTCAAATAATGATTTTTCTGCCACTGATCCTGTCTAAATTGTAGACTTCTTTGATGAAATATTTGAGGGGAGGTTCCTAATCTTACTGCAATGTGATATGTTATGGTTGGTTGATATACATAGGAGACCTGTCCTTTTCTGAAGAGAAGTAGAAGAAGAGTGGGTAAGATTTGGTCACAGGGAAGGACAGGGAAGAGGACCTGAAGAGGAGGGAGGGGAAACTATGTTGGGTTGTAAAGAAAAAAAAGTAAAGAAAGAAGAAAGGAAATGTATTTGTAAAAACAAAAAATAGAAAAAAATAAATGCATAAGAAAAAGTTGATAATACCCATAGGTTGTTCAATGTCCACCCTTGTAGCAGGCAACAGTTAACAGACAGACTCCTCAGTAGACACAGTGCTGACAATTTATGACTATTGACTGCTTGGGTCTATGTGGGACATTCTTTTTTTTTAATCGATATATTATTTATTTACGTTTCAAATGATTTCCCCTTTTCTGACTCCCCACTCCCCGAAAGTCCCATAAACCTTCTTCCCTCCCCCTGTTCCCCCATCTACCCCTTCCCACTTCCCTGTTCTGGTATTCCCCTATACTGCTGCACTGAGTCTTTCCAGAACCAGGGGCCACTCCTCCATTCTTCTTGGACATCATTTAATATGTGGATTATGTCTTGGGTATTCAAAGTTTCTAGGCTAATATCCATTTATCAGTGCGTGCATACCATGATTGATCTTTTGAGACTGGGTTACCTCACTTAGTATGATGTTCTCCAGCTCCATCCATTTGTCTAAGAATTTCATGAATTCATTGTTTCTAATGGCTGAATAGTGCTCCATTGTGTAGATATACCACATTTTTTTTTTATCCATTCTTCCATTGAGGGACACCTGGGTTCTTTTCAGCTTCTGGCTACTACAAATAGAGCTGCTATGAACAGAGTGGAGCATGTGTCCTTATTGCATGCTGGGGAATCCTTTGGGTATATGCCCAGGAGTGGTATAGCAGGGTCCTCCGGAAGTGTCATGCCTAGATTTCTGAGGAACCGCCAGACTGATTTCCAAAGTGGTTGTACCGTCTTGCAATCCCACCAGCAGTGGAGGAGTGTTCCTCTTTCTCCACATCCTCACCAACACCTGCTGTCTCCTGAATTTTTGATCTTAGCCATTCTGACTGGTGTGAGGTGAAATCTCAGGGTGGGGCATTTTTATCACAGCAGCTGCAGTAGCTTCTGTATATCAAGGCTAGTGAAGCTTACCTACCCAGGCAGTTGCTTTCTAGAAGCAAGCCATCTTGCTGTTGGGTTCAGGGAACCTTTCCTGTCCTTCCAATGAAGAACAGCGCTTCTGTTTGGTGGTGCTCATCTCTACCAGTTTTTGCCTCTTTTTTACCACATGACTTGACTGCAATGCTGACCTTACAGATGTTCTTTTCCTCCCCCTCTCCACACTGTACATATTTTATTTCTTTAATCCTCATGTGTTGCACTTGCTCATTGCAGACCTGCATGACAGCTGATAATAGCTATGCTACAGATTCGATATTATGTTGGAGGGAAATTTTCTGTACTGAAGAAATTAGTCTGTTATTTTGAATTCATCCTCTTACTAATTCTCAGAAAAGAGGCTGAATGTAGACTAGTTCTTTGCAACATATCACCTGACTTGTCTCTATCCCAATTGCTATCAGAGTCCTTGTTCCACTCTGATATCCCATGAGTCAGTCCCACTGTCTGTATTACAATAGTAACTACTGTTATCTATATTCCTATTAGAATGTCCCCTTAAACTCTGCTTAGAGTATCTAAGAACTCCTATAAAGTTCCAAAGTCTTCCACATTCTTCCAAAGAAAAAAAGCATGCTGAGATTCTTCATAACATCGACCCCACCTTCTTGACACCAATTTCTGTGTTAATTTTTTTAATATGACTATTTTATCACCAAAAGCAACCTAAGGAAGAAGCTTTATTTTTGCTTATGGCTTAACAGAATCTCTAGTAACAGAAAAGGTATGACAATAGGAGCAGGAGGCTGGGTAGGTATGTTTTCATTCACATGCAGGGTGTATAAAGAAAAAAAAAACCCAATAAGTGGGGTAAGTCTATAAATCCTCCAGGTACCCCTCAGGTAAGTACTTCCTCCAGCAAGGCTCCTCTACGTCTTAAATGTCCCATAACATAGGCAAAAGCTACAGACTAAATTTTTCAAGTGTGTGATCTTATGAGGCACATTTATCATACAAATCACCACAGCATAATTATGCAAGCATCCTAGTTAAATTTAGTGCATCCCAGAATAAACGAATGGATAAACAAGTACATGAAAGGAGTGGGAGAACACATTGGAAAGAATGGATTCACTGGGAACTGGAGATAAGAGAAGGTAACAGGAATGAATGTCTATCATCAAAATATTTTATATACATCTGTGGATTTTTTTTTGAAGAAAAAATATTAAAAATTAAAAGTAAATGAGGTTGCACGACACTGCACAAAAGTTATCTGGTGCTAAACCATACTGTTTCAGTCTTGCTTTTCCAATAAATAGATATCTGGGTTTTTATGTGTGTGTACAAAAGTCATCACAATTTATTAAAATTGTAGTGATGGTAGGCTTGATGGTACATGCCTAGCATTCTAAACACTTGTGAGGCAGAGGTAGGAAAGTGGTGATCTCAAGATCACTTTGGGCTATAAAGTTAGTTTGAAGGAAATCTAGATCATTTATTGACATCCTGTCTCAATGTAAAAAAAGAAAAGAAAAGACAGGCAGAGAAAATATTGAGGATTTAGTTAAGTGGTAGATCACAGCATTCCCCACACCCTTGATTCAACTCCTAGTACCACACAAAAAAAATAATAAAAATCATATATTTGAAATAGATAACATATATTCCATATATCAAAAGTAACTCTTTGAAGTAGGATTTGAATTATTAACTGTGCCTACATACAAATCATGCCTTTTGTGAAAATGAGGATGATACTCTTTTGCCTTGTTTAATTTGATACTTAATCCAAGACCTGTGATCAGTGGACCCTCTAGCCAGAAAATGATAGAAAACCTCAACAGAACTGAACATTGTTCCGGTCTTGGAAAGCACACTCTTCCTTCTGCTAACTACTCAAAGGCTGGGGGGAGAAGCATAGCTTAGACTGGGGAAGATAAGTTAGGAGGCAGTTTGAAGAGCCAACATTTAACCCTTCTGAATGTTGGTAAATTGATTGAAAGGTAATGAAATGAGCCATCTGTGGATATCTCTTGCTTGAACTTTAGCGCCCTTTGAGAAAATGATTAAGGAATTGTCTAGTATCATACGATGGAACAACTAAATTTATTCAGAGCATAGGAAAACTTATTTGTTCCCTACCCCCCAGAGGAAGTTTTACAGTATTTTATCCTTATCATGTAAGTCACGGATTATAATTTGAATTTAAATGCAATGTACTTTTCAAAGTGTAAATCTGTAAAAGCTAAATTTTTAAAGGCATCTTATTTTTAAGAACTTCAAACCATATTCTAAACATGGAGTTTATACTAATAGCTGTTGGAAGGGACTTGCCTAGGTAAGTTGAGGCTACCCTAGGCCAGTGTAGTATAGAAACCCTGACCACTGTAGCAGTAGCTTGCTGCATGCTAGGAGTTACAGTTCACATTTCCCTGGCTTGTGCTTGAAAAATGAGGGGTCAGACTCCCAAGGTGACTAAACAGGAAGAGGAAGGAGGATGGGGGAGGAAGAATAAGAAGAGGAGGAGAAGGAAGAGGGGGAGGAAGGAGGAGGAGGAGGAGGAGGAGGAGGAGGAGGAGGAGGAGGAGGAGGAGGTGGAGGAAGAGAAGGAGAAGGAGAAGAAGGAAAAGAAGGAGAAGAAGGAAAAGAAGGAGAAGGAAGAGAAGGAGAAGGAAGAAGAGGAAGAAGAAGGAGGAGGAGTAGAAGGAGGAGGGGGGGAGGAGGAGGAAGAAAACCAGGCAAGCTGTGAATACTATACAAAGGTCACTTTGTCAATGTTGTGCCCACCTTTGGCAAGAAAGCCCCAATGCTAATTCCTAAGCTCTATTTTGATCCTGACCCACCAATAAAGCCACTTTGTTTTACGTCCCACAAATTACTTGTCTTTCCTCTGTCTTTATATTCCTTTTACAGATCTAGAAACTGAGGCCCAACTAGTAACTGTCACTTCTGTCCACTTGGTTCACAGACCTCCTATGCAGAAGCTTGAGGTCCTATATATGTATATACATGCATACTGGCTTTTAAAGTATAGCAAAGGAGTTATTGTACAACTAAAAGGGGTTTATATCCTTTCTTTCTTTCTTGAATGTTGACCACGAGCCACTATGATTGCCAGATTCTGAGGTGTTGTTTTTGCTGTATGAAGATAAATATCCTGGTAGTTTTATGCCCCGCCTGTGTCAGAAGCCACAGCAGCTATAGCCACTGGACATTGACTCTATCTAGCTGCCAGTGCCCCTTAAAAATCAGGCCCAGACAGAATATGAAGAGTTAGTCAACATTGCCTTATTAGCCAAATTTTCATAGAAGTGAGATATTAAGATTTTAAAAATAGGTTTTCCAAATATAGTCAGTTAATTTAAAATTAGCAAATCATATATATCTATGGGCTATCTATAGCTCATGAGCTGTCATTTTGAATCACTCCCTGATATAGATTAAAGATAGTCTCTAAAGAATTTTCTATTATGAGGCAGAGGAACTATTACTCTCAGAGTCCAAAAGACTAGGAACTTTTATAGAAGGGTATTTCCTTTCTGGTGTATAGTTGTAGCATGCTTGACATACTAATCAAATTGGTTATTTCTGCGCTACCTAATATTCTAGTCACTGACTACATCTAGCTAATTGAAATGGAAATGAAAGCTAAAAATTAACAGTTAAGTTACACTAACCCTGCTTTAAAACTTAATAAGTATGTGTGGCTAGTACCTTACTGTCTTAGACATAATTATGATGAACTATAAGTCTTGTAGAATGGTCCAACTTTGGATTTTGACAACCTGTGGTAGGTTGTACAGAGCCATATTGGGGCAGTCTTGTACTTGGTTAGAGTTTGACTTTGGTCAAGGTTAACTTCTCTCAGTTAGCCAGGATCTTGCTCCACCTAGGGTGGAGCACACGTAGTAAAGGTTAAGTTCATTGTTCCTCCAGGTATAGGGATTCCTGAATTAAACAGGTGACCCACCCAGCTGCCGGAGCAGTCAAGACGAAGACCTCCAAGAGAAGCTAGACAACTTCTACCGGAACTCAGCCTGGAGTCTGGGGGGAGGGTTTTCCCAAACTGTTAAAAGGTCCGGCGCCATTAAAGTTTACGGCTTTGATCAGTGAACATTGACTTGGCCGCACGTTCTTTTCGCTTCTCTTCCCTATGACCCCAAAATTCTCTCAACAGGTAACCCGGTTTACATGTGGCTGCGGGCAGCTACAGTAGGTAGTGACAACCCGGTATGTGAAGATGTTCATATAACTAGAGGGAGAATATCTGCTTTCTTAGACATTTCTTCTCAAAGCCATTTGCCTATGTGAGGAGATTTCCTGCACTATGGCTTTTGACTTAAATAGTGTAATGATTTTTCTGGAACTGGGTAGTAATTGGTACCCTTGAGTCATTGTCATGATCCTTGTATTAAATACAAAGGAGGGAATATTTTAAAATCCAAATGCTTTGTTTCTACTTGATGCTTGACTTAACCATATCCTAGAGAGTTTTGACCAGACATTGTTGAAGCATGCTGCCATTGGGAAAACCAAGAGGTCTGTGTCATAGTCACATGATACCTTGGGTAAAGCAGGCTTGTATTTCTTAAGAAATGTGTGCTGCTGTACTTCTTATTGGCCACTTCTGTTGTTATCCTGGTAGAGAAAAATCAAGGAAAATAAAGAACAGTCATAATGCTGGTCTGCCTCCGGAGCCATAGCCTGACAGCTTTTTAATTCCCCTGTAGACAGTCAGGCTTCCGGTTACTTAACAATCTTCCAGGATTCCCCCAAGGTGAACTTTGTCTTTTGAATTTATAATTCTCAGTGTATATGATTTGCTTGTTAATGATGCTAAGGTGCTAAATGAGAGACAGCTATTATCTATGTATACATTGGGCGAGCTCCCTATACAAAGTAAGAGGGACTAACTAGGTAGCAGTAGATAGGAACAGGATCGAGGGACAAAGGCTGGTTGGGTGGTGGTTCAAGCATACTTGGGACTGACTCCATGGCTATGTCTATGGTACCAGGGAAGAGTGACACACAGGCATCTCTAGAATGTCATATCCATATCCCTGGAAGACTTGTCAAAATGGTCCTACAACACTCTTCTGGTAGTTTTTAACTAAACACCATGCCTTGTAGGCTTGATGGGATGATAGAAACTGGAGAGCATTCAAATCCAGATCAGTAATGTTTCATACATCAACCAACTCAGAATGCTTAGGGCAGGGCATGGTCATAAGAAAACTTTAGAATCTCCGGTAGGGCAATGGGTGGCAATGTTTGGAAGTTACTGATTTCACATCAAGACCATTCTTTGGGAGTGGTTTCAAAAATTCTATGAACAACTAACCACAGTTCCTGCCTATATCAGTTCATATTAGTAAAACACAGACACTAGGAAGAATAATTTTCCTTTACAATAGTGTCCAGAATGGTTAAAACACCATTTTCAATAATAAAAGTGCCAGATCTTAATGAAATGCATGCATTGTCTTATAAATTGTCCAGGTAAGAAGAAGAACCATGTATTCTCCAAATACTCTTCTTTTATTCTGCTAATTTTCCATTTTTCCATGACTACTGCCTGTATACTCAAGACAGAAGCCAAGTCTTTTTTTCCCCATTAGATTCCATAAAAAAAAAGCTAATGTCTCTATAGACCTACAAAAGTCAGAACTGGTTGATGGCCGAATGACTTCTATTCCTAAATCAGAGAAATTCTAACTATTCTATGAAGCATCTAGAGGCCTTTGTGAAAATGTTACTGAGCTCATGTCAGTCAATCTGCCTGTAATTGGTTATAAAACTTTTAGGATATAACATAGTGCTTCCAAAGTACCTCATGCTAGTGAGACTCTCTTGAATACTTACTAGGCATGTGTAGACCTAACCTAAGCTAATTTTTTCTGCACTTAAATTACATGTGGTCCTAGAAACTCCAATGTTTCCTGGTCTACAAAACAATGACCTAATATCTGCAAAGCATGCACACTAAACCATCCTTCCTGCATCATTTGTTGTGGATATATATATTTTTTGCACTGACTAGGTACTTACCATCCTTAGAGACAGAATAATCCTTTCATAGGGATATATATAAAACTTTCACATGGATTTGTATCCAGAGGCATCATTCAGCTTCTCACAATTTTAACTGAGTTCCTATTGCAAGCAGAATCCATAGCGCATTGATATTTCCAAAAGTAGAAGCTTATGTCTTATACACTGCTTGAGCTAAATAAAAAATATGGGAGTATATCATACTCATAAAACCCCATATAGTCCCATTGGTATCTTTAATTCTGTATTGTGTCCTAATTACCTAGATTTCTTTGCTTTTGTTCATGAAAGTACTTTGAATTATGGTTGAACTTTCTCTCTCTCTCTCTTGAAGTTGTGAATACTCCAAACTTAAGATTTTTCTGCTAATTCTCCTTGTACATACTGATTATGAGGTGCTGATGTAGGCACCCTTCCTTGTTCTTGTATCTATGATGATACTTGACAATTCTGGGCATTTATATGCTGTGATTACCTCGGAAATATCTCACTAGTGGGTCATTTCAGCGTTTTTTACTGTTCTCTGATAAAATGTGGTTTGTCATTGAAAGAGAATGGAACTCCTGATACCTCATGTTTTTACAGACCACTTATAATAAGAAAAATAACAGATAAATAAAATAATTCCATCATATTAAAGTTTGTCCTGGTAACATTCAGAATCACATAGTCTCCATTTATTTGATTATAATGTACCTAGAGCATTCAAGTGCACAATTACCTATATTAATGTAGTTAACATAATATGTGCTTTTATGGCCATCCACCCATAAAGTGTTTTTGTCACTATTGGCATTGTCTACCAGTGAAACTTTTGCATGGAAGCATTTCATAAGTGGAAAATTATTTATTCTGAGATCACATCAAAAGCAGTTTGAATGTTTGGTAATGTGTTGAGCAGCTTTCTGTTGCTATGACAAAATACTGGAGAACAGACTTAAAAAGTGGAAAGGTTCACTTTATCCATGGTTTCAGAGCTTTTTCTAATTGTCAGATTGTTTTGATAGTTTATAGTCTATGGTGCAAATTGTCATAGCAGAGCGCACATGGCCAAGCAAAGTTATTTGCCTCCTCATAGCCAGAGAGGAGAGGAGGTGTAGCAGAGATCTGGGAAGAGAAGGGGCAGGCAGGGATAAGTTATCATTCCATGGCATGGTCCTCATAACCTACATCTCCCAACCAGTTTCTGCTTTCTATGACCCACATCTTTCCATAGAGAGACTATCTCTAACCTGTGATTAAATCTTTCCTGCTTAAACAAGTATTTAGACAGCTGGGTTCTTCTTGTATGGTGTTCAAAAGCACAGAAGTCTCTGTTCATCATCCCTTGCAAAAGTGAGCATCATATCCAAATGACAAAGCCAAGTTTTTGTGAAAATAACTGAGTTTAGATTAATAAAATGACTGAATAATGTGTGATAAAGTTTCTATATTTAAAAACAGAAAATCTTTACTTTTTCAACAAAAGCATATTTCAGAAGCCATCAGGCTCTAGAAGGTCCCATGTCTCTTCCTCCCCAACACTCGACTGACAAGCAGACTGACTCCACTGAGGCTGCCTTTTTATGTAGGTGCTAGTGATGTCACCTCAGGTACTCATGCATGCATAGTAGGCATTGTACCAACTTAGCCATCTCTTCAGTCTCTAGTGGTATTTCATTAAAAGGGACATCAGATGCTGGGGACATATACTATGTTCATTCTATGCTCTATGCTTATCCTTATCTCTATCATCTGTATCTATCTATATCTCCTCATCTCTGTTTATATAATCTATAGCTTATATTTTATGAGTGTATGCACATGCATATCTATACCCTTTGTGTATATGTGTGTGTGTGTGTGTGTGTGTGTGTGTGTGTGTGTGTGCTACTGAATGTGGGATGGTAACTCAATGGTTGAATGTTTGCCTGTTCAGTACTAGGTCATATTGCTAGGTTCTATGACCTAGTGGCAACAAACAAGCAAAGAAACAGAAATAAATCCTCTCAAAACCTAAGCTGCAGTGTAGAAAGAGCAAGGAGGCTGAGCATGATATGAGCAAAGAAACAAGAATGGCTATATGTGTTTATGCAACAGTTCTGGCTTGACTATTTCCCTGGGCAGAGGTGTGTTGATTCTTGAGATCAATGCTATATTAAGGTGTAAAAACTGTAATACCAACATTGTTTAGTCAGGAAAGAAATAGATGCATATTCGGAAATCAGTGAACCACATTGGAAATACAGAAGTTCTGCCAACTAGTAGTTGGCATGGCAATTGTGCTTGGCAGAATTGGCGTTTTATTGTTTTAGTTTTGGAGGTACTGGGAAGAGGATGTAGGGCCTCATGTATGCTAGGGATATTCTGTACCACTAAGTTACATCTCCTGTCCAGGGATCTGGATTCTGAAGGGGAAAATACTCTACTCTTTCTGGTGAAGTGACATCCCAGGTAGCAAATAAGAGTCTATCACCATTTAAATAAGGAAGCTATGTAATTTCATAGCAATCAGTGTTTCATAGCTACAGTTCAGGCATCTGTTTCCTGCACAATTTTGCAAGCAAGTATGTTACTACACATCAGAACTCAGAGAGATATGACCATTTGGTAACAGTTGTGATGGGAGAATGCCAAAGCATTATGTTAAATAAAAACTTTAAGCAAGAGGGAAAGCAAGCTCTCTCTCTCAGCTTCTGCCTATCACCCCCTCTGAGCTTGCAGCTTCAAGCTGTGAAGGACTGCACTAGCAAAATTGCCTGTGTTCCCCAGAGAAAAATGAAAGGAACCTACTCGACATCAGTAAATATTTCTAAGTGTTTTGGTTTCCACGTGTCTTAAGTGTGAATGAGAATAAGCGTTTTATTCAACTAAATGGCTCCTCACTCATTTTTCTACAATAATATTGGCAGAGCTTAGTTAATGGGATTCAACTATCTGTTCTGCTCAGTAATGTAATGCAATTGTAGAAAATAAGAAATTCTCTGAACGGGAATTTCATCTCCTACAACTTTACAAAGCATCAGTGTTAGGGCTTGATGGAGAAAATGAGTTAAAAATAAAATGAGAGGTTTGTGCATTCACTATTTAATAGCCAAGAAAATCTGTTCTCACTGCCACCACAATGTCAAACCCTTTAAAGGTTCTCCCCATATTATCTCCCCAATGAATCCACAGTGATGGCCTATAGCTATTATGATTTCTGAATTTCATCAGCAAAGACACAAATCAGAAAGATTTGACAGAGTGCAACAGTGATAGGATACTATGCCCAATTTTTATGAGAATAGCACTGGGAAAGTGAGAAAGAGAAGCTATTTAAGAGCAGCGCCAATAAATCAGTCCAGTCAGATCCACTGAGGTATTGAGTCACACAGTTAGGAGGCAGTGCAGTGAGTCTAGCACAATTGAGTTGAATTTGTTTGTGAGTAGAGACAGTTCAGTGCAGGTCAACAGAAGCAGTTGAAGCCAGAGAATAAGGAGCTAAAAGATTAGAACAAATTGCCAGATTTAGGTTCAGACCAAGCAGAGCAACTCAGTGAGAAGCTGAGAGAAGCCAGATTGATTCAGGCAGCATGGAGAGGAGTTTCATCCAGAATGGCTGAGTTGAACCAGCCAGTCAGAGCTCACAAAGAACTAGACAGGGTGATCTTATTTGGCAACATGTGTCTGAGATAATTATATCAGGTGAATAAAAGTTACACTTACACATCAGCATTTAGATACAGCATGATCCAAGGTCCATTACTTACCTCCCCTTCTCCTTTCTTGTAATCCACACAAGGAATTCTGAAAATCTTTCTCTATGTTTTTCCAAAAGCAAAGACAGTGCATATGAGCCCAGACAAAGGGGTTTTAGAGCAAACCAATATGGATGCTCCAGAAACATTATCTTTCCCCATTATTTTCTTTTCTACTTCAGAATGTTCCATTCTTCATAACACACTGGTTCTTCACAAAACATTCCCTTTTTTGTTTAGTTTCTTTGTTGCCTCTGTTTTTCCATAAGGAAATATTAAAGAATTTGAAAAGAAAATGCTATGTGCTCTAATTTTAGTGCATAGAACTGTGTCTGCCTCCCAGTCAATGTTCAGTATTTATAGAATAAATCATATAGAACTATGGTGTTCAACCAAGGTCACAATTTACCTCCAGGGGTAACATTGTCTGAAGATGTTAGTTGTGCATGTGTACATGAATCTGCATACATGTGTGCACATGCAATATCATGCTACTCACATAACACAGTACACAGAAGTTAAGTTGGTCCTAAAAGTCAATAGAGCTGACCTCGAGAAACCCTGATATACAGAGTAATATAGTATTGTTCTCAAAGTATATGATTAGTAGCATTCTTTTATGTTTGTTACAAGTGAACATTAGGTGTATGTGTATGTGCATACATATTGTGTGGCTAAAGTTCTTGCTTTTGGGTATAAAGTTAAACATGCTCTTTATTTTCCATTATTTTATTCACATGTATGTTCCGTAAAAATGTATATACACATATAGGGTACTTTAGACATCTTAACATTACATGTTAAAACTTAGTATTAAATTTTATTTATATATTATGATCTTCCAAAAGGTAAGATGAAAGATAGGTGATACTATTTTTAGGCCACAAAGAAGTAAAAATCATTGCCAGGCATGCTTATGATCCCATTATACCAAAGAGAACCAGGAGGATCACTATAAGTTGAAAGGCAGCTACTTGTGCACAGGAAGTTCCAGGAAGCAAACAACAGCTACGTAGGGATACCTTGTCAAATAAATGATCAATACATACATAGATAGATGGATAGATGGATAGATGGATAGAGAGAGAGAGAGAGAGGGAGAGAGAGAGAGAGATAAATGTTATTTTTAATAATTCTAGCCATAAGTCCAAACCATCTTAAACACATGCATAACATTTTATTTAAATTAAATTAAATGTATTTTAAACCATAATGCTTATGAATTACTTTTCAGAAAAATATGAAAGAGCAAACATTAGACCTGAGGTTAAACCTTCTAGTTTGACTGCTCCCTTAAGATTTGTGCAGTGAAATCTGACATTTAGCAAACGAAAATTAAACAGGGACACTGGGAGAAGAAAAAGATAAAAAGACAATGGGATGTAGATGGCGCCCCATGACAGAGACCTCAGGGAAGTAGGATTGGTGCATGCTCTTGTCTCTTGAGACATGGAAGAGACCAGCAATGGTGGCTTTGAATGAGTGCCTTGGAAACATGTCAGAAAAGAAATAAAAATTTTGGTAAACAAAGCTTGCATTTAAAGAGCAGGTAGGTAAACTACCCAACAAAGAGCCTGTACCTAATTGGCTCTGCCTCTTACCTGTCAGTCATGGTGTATTTGGTCTTTGCCTTTTATTCCTTTGTTAAAACAGCCATATTTCCCCAACTTTCCTTGGAATATAGAAATTTGACCCTATGGATTTGGTAAGGCAATCAAAGCTCTTCCCAATAAGACACTTGAGTGTACTTTGATGAAAGAGACTACATTTTTGACTGACATACATGAGCAATAAGCATAGAATCATTTATAAGAGTTTTGAACATCATAATTCAGAGATTACTGTAGCATAGCTATTGTGTAAGACAGTATTTTTATAAAATATATTTTATTTAAAATTTCTAAATAATTTTAATATATATAATATATGTTATATAATATTTATATGTATTACATATTATAGGTTACATACAGTATATTATATATTAAATAGAATATATCATATATAATATAGTATATATTATTTTACATATTATATATGTGATATATAGTATATATTATGTCTATAAATGCATATATTATATAATAATGTATGTATATGTAGACAAAATACCTAATATGTAAAATTTACTAGTGTAGGAAGAAGAGAGGAGGAGCAGGAGCAGAAACACTACTAATATAAGCATATATATATATATATATATATATATATATATATATATATATATATATATATTAGTTAAAAGAATAATGAGGTTCAGCACTGTTAGGGTAAGTGGACACAATCCCACCCCTAAAAAAGAAGTTATAATTGATATCTTCTGGGAAAGGAAACCCAGTTTTCTCATATATCGTGTCTTTGAGTCTGTCATCCATACTTAAGGGCAGGTCTCCATACCAAAGAGTAGTTAGACAACAGAAAGCATATTCTATATTTTTTCTGTGTGCTTTTTGTTTTGATTCTGTATTTTATGTCTCACTGATTTTCTTTTTGTGTTGTTCCTATTTTCTTTTCTGTTTTGTTGTCGTTTTTTGAAAGAGAAAAAGAATATGAGGTTGGGTGAGGAAGGAAATGGGAAGGATTGGGGAAGAGTTGCAGAAGGGAAATACTATGATCAAAATTTATTGTATGAAAAGCATTTAGATAAAACAAACTAAAATTTTTAAAGTAAAAGCAGGTTTATTAATAGAGTTCACATCTTTGAAAGGCAGCCTGTATTTGGCAAATTATTTTTTTATATTTAGATAACTTTTAATGAAGCAAAGTTTAGATATTTTGATTTTTGTATTTGTCTTATGTACATTTTGAAAACACTTATTTTCATTGATCATTACAAATAAATTTTTATAAATGAAGAATTATGTTTCTTTTAAAATATTAAGAATTATGAATAGAGTATTGGTCATACTCAGCAATGGCAAAGCCCTGCTTATGTGCAGTGTTTAAAGAGGTATAAAGATTTAGGTTTGAAAATGGGTTGAATGTCTTTAAAAGAGCGTAAAGATTAGCTTAATTAAGTACTATTGTATTTATCTATATATCTACTGTTATTAGAGATTATACAGCTAGTCATTCTTTTTCTTCTTATTAATAATGTTTTCTTCTCGATCTGAAGATGAAAATCTCCCATAGAGGGAAATTGAAAAAATAAAATAGGTCTGCAACTGGAGCAGATACCATGCCATAGGGCTCCATACCCAAATAGCACCAGGAGATAGCCTCCCAGGAGTGTGGACAAGCCTGTGAGCTTAAGTAAAACCACCACTGCTACACAGAGGAACCCAACCAGAACCCTCAGAACACAAGAACCGAGCAGCATGAAACAGGAGCCCTCCAGTTTCTATTTGTGCCCAGAGATGATCCTTTGCCACAGTTCTACATATACAAATACTTCCAGGAGAGAGATGGTCTCCCAGGAATGCCAACACACCTGCGAGCACAGGAAAGACCACCACTTCTCTTAAAATTTCTGACCCAAGAGGGACGTTTCCAGAGCCATCAGGACATGGAAACCAAGGAACATCTCAGGACAGGATCCTTCTGGTTTCTTTCTGTATCCCAGAGCTGACCCAGCCTCTATACCTAAATTCTTCCGAGAGAGAATTGGTCTCCTAGGAGTACTGACACAGAGGATTGTAGTTGGGACAAGCCACACAGTCAGACTAGCTAACACCAGAGATAACCAAATGGTCAAAGGCAAGGGCAAGAACATAAGCAACAGAAACCAAGGCTACTTGGCATCATCAGAACCCAGTTCTTCCACCACAGCAAGTCCTGAATATTCAACACAACATAAAAGTAAGAGTCTGATTTAAAACCTCATCTCATGATGATGATAGTGAACTTTAAGAAGGACATAAATAACTCCCTTAAAGAAATACAAGAGAACACAGGTAAACTGCTAGAAGGCCTTAAAAACACACACACACACACACAAAAAAAACCCTTAAAGAAGTACAGGAAAACACAACCGATCAGGTGAAGGAACTGGACAAAACCATCCAGGATCTAAAAATGGAAATAAAAACAATAAAGAAATTACAAAGGAAAACAACCCTGGAGATAGAAAACCCAAGAAAGAGATCAGGAGTCATAGATATAAGCATCACTAACAGAATACAAGTAATAGAAGAGAGAATCTGAGGTGCAGAAGATACCATAGAAAACATTGACACAACAGTCAAAGAAAATGCAGAATGCAAAAAAAGGTCCTAACCCAAAGAATCCAGGATATCTAGGACACAATGAGAAGACCAAACCTTAGGATAATAGGTGCAGAAGATAGTGAAGATTCCTAACATAAAGGGCCAGTAAATTCAACTGGCCCTTCAACAAAATTATAGAATAAAACATCTCTAATCTAAAGAAAGAGATACCCATAAACATACAAGAAGCCTACAGAACTCTAAATAGATTAGACTAGAAAAGAAATTCCTCTAATCACATAATAGTCAAAACACCAAATACACAAAACAAAGAAAGAATATTAAAATCAGTAATGGAAAAAGATCAAGTAACATATAAAGGTAGATCTATCAGAATTACACCAGACTTCTCACCAGAGCCTATGAAAACTAGAACATCCTGGGCAGATCTCATACAGACCATAAGAGAATACAAATACCAGCCCGGACTACTATACTCAGCAAAATTCTCAATAAACATAGATGGAGAAACCAAGGTATTCCATGACAAAAAAATTACGCAATATCTTTCCATCAATCCGGTCCTTCAAAGGATAATGAATGGAAAACGCCAACAAAAGGAGGGAAACTACATACTAGAAAAAGAAAGAAATTAATCTTTTTTCAACAAACCCAAGAGCAAATGGCCACACAAGCATGAAAATAACATCAAAAATAACAGGAAGCAACAATCACTATTCCTTAATATCTTTTAACATGAGTGGAATCAATTCCCCAATAAAAAGCATAGACTAACAGACTGACTATGTAAACAGGACCCAGCATTTTTCTTCATACTGGAAATGCACCTCAGAGTCAGAGAAACACTATCTCATAGTAAAGGGTTGGAAAACAAATTTCCAAGCGAATGGTCCCAAGAAACAAGCTGGAGTAGCCATTCTAATATCATATAAAACCCATTTTCAATAAAGAGTCATCAAAAAAGATAAAGGAAGGACACTTTATACACATCAAAGGAAAAATCTACCAAAAGAACTCTCAATTCTGAATATTTATGCTTCAAATGCAAGGGCACCCACATTCATAAAAGAAACTTTACTAAAGCTCAAAGCACACACTACACCTTACACAATAATATTGGGAAACTTCAACACCCCACTCTCATCAATTGACACAGATCATGAGAACACAAATTAAACAGAGACACAGTGAAACTAACAGAAGTTATGGACCAAAGGAATTTAAAAGATATCTATAGAACATGCCATCCTAAATCAAAAGAATATACTTTCTTCTCAGCACCTTGTGGTACCTTCTCCAAAATTGACCATATAATTGGTCACACAACAGACCTCAACAGATATCAGAAGACTGAAATAATCCCATGACTCCTATCAGATCACTACAGATTAAGGCTGATCTTTGATAGCAACAAAAACAACAGAAAGCCCACATATACATGGAAGCTGAACAATGCTCTATTCAATGATAACTTGGTTAGTTTGTCTACTGTCACAAGAAATAGACTTCATGTTTAAATGAATAGAAACCATATGTGATTCGCTTAGAAATAACTCATTCCGTGGCATTCTGTGCCTTGCCTGGGCAGCAGAGTAGAACTGTTTCTGGAGGCATGGGGGCAGATAAGCCAGCCCAAGTGTACAAGAGCAGAAGAGCTGACCCTGCCTCTTGTTGATGGTGGCATTCGGTGGCCTAGCCAGAGCAGTGCTGGAGAACTCACCTGGTGGTGTGGGTAAAGGAGATCCAGTGAGCTGACTAGCTCAGCTACCATCCAGGTACAGATCCAGGGCTCAGAGTTGGCCCACCACAAAATCTACACCATCTGCAAACTGTTGGAGGCTTGAAAGTGCTGGTCCTACAGATCCAGAGCTGCAGAATCTCCATGACACAGAGCAGCAACAGGATAACCAGGAGGAGTCCTAGTGAGAATCCAGTATTGACAGAAGCCAGACACCTCAAACCAGACCAATGACTCATTGCAATGAACATTTGCAAAGTGAAAATGTGTGGACAGAGGTGTATACTTTGGGACACACAGTAGCACACTATGGCTTCCACAGCCAGGTGTTTTTCATATTTTGTTGTGTTTGTGTGTGTTTTTATTTTCTTTTGGTGGGGAGGTTGCAAGGGCAGAGCGTGGATATGAGGGGACAGGGAGATGAGTGGGACAGGATGTATGATGTGAAACTCTCAAAAATCAATAAAAGTTAAAATAAAAAAATAACTCATTCCAACTGGTGTGAACTGGATTTGGAGCGCTTAGTTCCTGGGTGTAGTTTCATGACTTGAGTTCATTTAGTTCTACATATTAAGAATCTAGTAGTTACAGGTTTGCAGATATCATAGAGCACACCTTTAATTCCAGCACTCAGAGGCAAAGATAAGTATATTTCTACAATATCAACCACAGCCTGTTTTACATAGTGAGTTCCAGGTCATCCAGAACTACATAGTGAAGTGTTGTCTTCTAACAAATAAGCAAACAAATGAGTGATTAATAGATTTTAGTATATATAGATAGTTAATATTACCTCAATATCAAATTATATTTTAATTAAATACTTTAGCAGACTTAGAGTTTCATCACAAAAAAATAATGTTCAGATGAATTTGAAACTCAGATATCTGATATAGTTACCTTAATATAAATATGCCCTAAAGGTTATTTTTGGACTTACTTATGATAATTATTGTTTGTTCATCTGAAATTTAAGTGTAAATGGACAGCCTTTATTTTCTTTTGCTAGCCTCTCAACCATAGCAGAAAATAGTGTAGAAAATGCTTTATTTACTAGGTTTTGGTGGGTTTGTGGGTTTTTTTTTTACTCTTTTGCCAGTGTTATGATTAAGACAAAATATCTTTTTCCTAGTTTTAGATACCCTTTTGTGCTTGACAATAGAAAAATTGGATTTTTTTAAAATTACTTAGCCATGATCAGTAATTTTATTCATTGACTAAGGGTATTTCCCAAGCTGAAAAATATGTAATACATATAAAATTCATAAACAAGACAAGAATAAAATAGTTTCAAATAGTCTACATAAAAGCTCAGAAAACCATGATAAACTCAAGAGTGTTGGTTAGATTTCTTGTCTTCAAGAATAAGCCTCAGCTCTTGGAAAAGCCTGGCCTGGGTGCTGGGAAATTCATGTCTCTCCTGGCAATGCCCTTAGGAGCTCTTGGTCTGGGAAATGGCTTAGCTCTTCTGAGGTTTCTATGGCCTCGAGTGAGAATAAATGACTCGAAAGGGTAACAGTTAGCTTATGCCCATACCCATGGTGACAATCAGTCATGCTGTCAGCCCTAGGTTCCAACAACATCATTCTATAGCCATGCTTGCTTAGTTACTTGTGTTTGCTTGTTTTAAACCACACTAATCCTGAGTCTTTATTCCTCACTTGTCCAGTGCCTGGCATTTCACCAATTACAGGCACAATGAAGTCATCAAGGGAATGTAATATTTAGACTTAACCCACACAGTGAGATGTCTGGGCTCCTTTTTACTAAACTCATTATTTCTCCCAGGCAATTAGTAGACTTGCTGGAAATCATAGTGGGACAAAATCCTTCCAACAAAAGTTAAGTGTGCTAGAGGGAGGGTCCTTTTCCAATTTTGTTTTGTTTTGTTTTGTTTTCTGTCTTTAGTAGCCATGGTAATGTTGAGAGCTAAAAAGCATTCTGTTCACTGTTGACTCACCCCAATAAAAGATAGTGAGGGTAATTCAAACTCATGCCTAGATAAAAGGTAAAGCTATGCCCATAGTCCACTATCGCATGCTGATATGACCCCAGGGAATTTGAAACCCCCCTGGAAGAAACCAAGCATTTGGGACCATATGGAATTTCACATGCTACATACATGTATGCAGCCTTCGAAAATAGTAACGAAAATTGAGTTTCCTTAAGCTTACATCTGAAAGATGTAAATGTGAAGCTGCCCATGTTTGCATTAATTGAAGGAGAAAACAAAATATGATTAAAATGAAAGTAAAGCCCATTACAGTAAGTAATGAGTTAGTCATTTAAAAACATCCACATTGCCACTCCAACCCGGGAAGCAAGTAAGCTGATTAGATCTCTCTCTCTCTCGCTCTCTCTCTCTCTCTCTCTCTCTCTCTCTCTCTCTCTCTCTCTCTCTCTCTGTGTGTGTGTGTGTGTGTGTGTGTGTGTGTGTGTCTGTCTGTCTCTGTCACTGTCTGTCTCTCTCTCTCTCTGCCTCCCACCCTCTTTCTCTCCCTCCCTCCCTCCCTTCCTCCCTCCTTCCCTCCCTCTGTTGCTCTAAATTCAATGGTATTAGTCACTTCTCAAGCTCTGCAGCAGAACATTGCCTTCTACCTGCTCTGCCCCTATTTCTTGTCAGTCCCACAGATCTCCTCCTCCTAAGCTCCCTGCCCCAATGTGCTTTATCCCAGGCTACTACTCCAGCAGACACTGCCTGGGAACATCATGTGGCCAGAGTACAGGTCACTCTGATGAGGAAAACAAGGCTAACTGCAGGTCTTCACCTTTCCCTCAGCTCCTCCAAATCAAATCCCCAAGTCTCATTCATAGCTCTGTAGCAGAACACTAACTGTAACCATTTTGGCCCCTGTCCTGATCATAAAAAGATCACACAGATCTTCTCATCCTAATTTCCCTCCCCTACCCGTCCCTTTATCCCAGACCTCAGTTCTAGCAGGCATTGCCTGGGAACCCACAGGCCGCTCAGGCCAGAGAAGCAGGTAGGCTGACAGCATAAAGTCACCCAGACCACAACTTAAAATCACAAGTAATAAAAGTCAGGAAAATATGCCTCTACTAGAGGCCCAAAACCGTAACACAAAAGTTTAATTGAGTTTTCCAACACACATTAAGCAAAAGAGATAGACCTTAAAATATCCTTTACGAAGATGATAGAGGTACTTAAGGAGAAAATGAATAAATTACTTTAAGTCGTCTGTGAAAACATCTAAACCCAGTGTAATGAAATGAAAGAAACAAGCAAACAAAACCAGTTAAATATCTGAAAGTAGAAATAGAATCAATAAATAATGCCACAAATGAGAGAAGTCTGGAAATGAAAAATTTGAGTGGGAACTCAAGCAATACCCACAGAGGCAAACCTCTCCAATAGAATACAGGGGATGGAAGAAAGATTTGTGGTATGAAAAACATGAAGAAGAAGTAGATAGTTGGGTCAAACAAGCTGTTAAATCTAAAAAGCTCCCAGCACAAAACATGCAATCTGGGATACTACAAAAAAAAAAAAATCTAAGAATACTAGGAATAAACAAAAAAAGCAATTCAAAGAATCAATAAAACAAAGAGTTGGATCTTCAAAAATATCAATAAGATTGTTACATCCTTATCTAAATTAAGTAATAGGTAGAGAGAGAATATTATGAAAATGGAAAGGGGGATCATAACTAACACCAAGGAAACACATAGGTTCAAGAAGCCAGATTTTAGAAACCTATCCATCACCAAACTTGAAAATCTAATTGAAATGGACTACTTTCTTGATACATACCACTTACAAAAATCAAATAAAGATCAGATCCTCTAGTGAAATAGAAGCAGTTACTGAAAGTTTCTCCAGATATAAATTCATACACCTATGGACAAATGTTTTTTGGTCAAGAAGCAAGAAACACCACTGGAGGGAAAAGACATCATTTTTAACAGAAGTTAAAGAGGATGGCTTCATATAGAAAAATCCAAATAGATTTTTCTACACATACCTCCAAATGATCAAAGACCTCGACATAAGGCCAGTTACACGGAACCTGATAGAACAGAAACTGGGTAATAGCCTTGAGCCTATTGGCACAGGACACGACTTTCAGAACTGAGTACAATCAGCACAGACAACAATATCAACAATTAATAAATTGGACCTCATAAAACTGAGGTCCTTCTACTGTCCTTCCTGTAAGATATGCCCTAACAAGGGCATTGGTAACATAAAGATTGTTAGAGCAGCCAACCAATATATGATTTGACTGAAGTCTCACTCCATGAGATGAAACACATATATACCATACATATACATGCATGAATGACCAATAAATAGAATTTAGATGTCCCAGTGACATAGGGTATGACCAAATACTGATATTATAAAGAAAAAAAACTAACAAAAAACTGACAAGGAACTTGCTCCTTATGACTATACTCATAGATCAATGCCTTGCTCAGTCATTATCAGAGAAGCTCTCTCTTGCAGCAGATGGAATGGGAACAAATACAGAGACCCGCAGCCACACATTATACAGAAAGTGAGAGACCTTGGTACACTCAGCACTAAGTGGGATATATCTATCAAATCTTCTCAGGATCAGGAAACTATATGGAAGAAAGACAGAGTGGAAAGAGGGTAAGAGTCAGAGAGGATGAGGGACACCAAGAAAACAAGGCTCTCTAAATCAACTTTGGCAAATCCTACGAATTCACGATGATAAAATGTGCTCAGGTCCTGCATGATTCTGCATCATGTCCTCTGAACAAATTTTATAGCTTCCAGGTTAGTATTTTTTACGGAATTCCTGAGTGTGTCAATAAGTGGGTCTTTGATTTTTATGCTTTCTCTTGGGTTCTTTCCTTCTGATTGACATTTCTGTTATACTATGGTTGTTTTGTTTTATATTATTATATCATATTTTATTGTTAGCCTTCAAAAACTTTCCACATTGACTCAATTCCATTGGTGACAATATTTGTTTTTGTTCCAAGAAAAGTTTCTGTAGAAATATATGCCTCCTTTATCATTTGTTTTATTATCTGAACAAACAGAATGTGTTTTTTATTTTATATATAGTCTATATTTAAAATATTTAGAATAAAAGCTTTTCTCAAAAAACATGAACTGGGATGGTTTATGTGAATGTCAATGTGCAAGTTCATTGCTTTCAACCATGAATCAGTTCAATCTTAATATAAAATGACTGTCTTAACCAATAGTACAATCTTGAGAATCAAAGAAATTCATGACATCCAACAACCATAGTAGAGCCAATAAGACAGAGGCCTGGAACTTCAGAAAGTATGAATGTGTTTTGTCCTTTGTTTTAGCTGCATTGCTGAAGTATTTCTCTTCTTGGTTCCATTACTTAAATTTTCTAATTTATGCTATGCCTGTACTTAAATTTCTTGTCAACTTTAAATTCTAATTTTTTTAAGTAGAAAGTCAACTTCTAAATTCAATTCAAACAACAGTTTTAAATAAAATTAGAAAATTCTAATTCTTTGGGTTTATAAAATATATTTCAATTCAATTATGTTACTCATTTTTTTGAAATTTTATTTTATGTGAATGGGTGTGCATGTTTGTTTGAGTGGATATACATGTGTATACATGTCCTTTTAAAGACTAGGGGACAATTGTAGATTTCCTTCCAGGATCACTGTAATGGTTTGAGTACTATGGTTCTTATAGGCTCATAGATTTGAATGCTTGGTCACCAGGGAATGAACACTATTAGGAGGTGTGGCCTTGTTTGAGTAGATGTGACCTTGTTGTAGGAAGTATATCATTGGGGGTGAGCGTTGGGGTTTCAAAAACTCCTGCCTTTTGGATTCAGCCGGGCTGTGTCTTTCTCTTGCTGCTTCTTGCTGAACCCTATGCTACTTCTTCAGCACCATGTCTGTTTCGTGTGCCACCATGTCTGTTCGTGTGCCACCATGCTTCCTGCCATGACCACAGTGAACTAAAGGCCAGCCTCAAGTAAATGTTTGTAGATGCAATTATAGCTAACTATGGCTGCTGTGAAATCTCCATGTGTCTAGAAGATGGCATTTCAAAGCACTGCTCCCATATTGCTCTGACATTCTTTCTGTCTCCCCTTTTAAATGTTCCCTGCGCCTTGAAGAGGGGGTATAGATGGTCCGTTTAGAGCTGTCCACTCAATTCTCACTTATTTCCAGCACTTTGGGCACCCATTAGTCTCTGCATTAACAGTACAAAATAAAGCTTGTCTTATCAAGACCGAAGCAAGTACAGGCATAAACATTAATATCGTTGAATCAGTTGGACAACATGTTCTTTGAGCCAATCAAACAAACAAAAACACAAGACACAACAAAAAATAAAAGCAGTTAAGTCCACTCCTAAAGGCCTCAAGTTAACCTCAAATACAACCAATCATAAAGTGATTGGTTGCTCCTGTCACTGTCAGCCCATTATTGTGTTAGTGAGTACTTCTTTCCAAGTTAGTTACATGTAGGTAAAGTGTGCTTACTAAGAAAAACTATGGGAGGCTTTTCTCCCTCAGAAGCCTGCATAGCAGGCTTCTGATACAATGAGACGATGCCACCAGGAAGCAAAATTTCAGCTGTTTCAGCTCAGCTCAGTTTGATTTTTCTGTCTTACAATCAGAATGTGTGGTATTTGAGTTCTGTTGGGTAAACATGAGTGTTATTTTGAGCTTTTTAGTCCTTTTCTGTGTTTTTGTTTTGGAAGGATACCACACATGGAACTATAATTTTTTGGGGGGGGGGTGTATCCCATAGCTCTTGGGATTAGCATTATCTACCCACGCAGAGTACCTGCCTTTGAAGTTTTCAATATTATAAATAAGGTTTTAAAGTACTGTGTTTATATGTGTCTCCTCCTCCTAATTTGATATAGGGTCTCACTATGGAGCGCTAGCTGTTCTGGCACTTGTTATATTAACAGGCTAGTCCAGCCTCAAATTCACACAGATCCTCTTACCTTTGCCACATTAATTCTTGGATTAAAGGAGTTCACCACCACACCTGGCTTTCTATATGGCTTCTTCTTCTTTTTTTTTTTTTTTTTTGATTTTTTTTTATTCGATATAATTTATTTACATTTCAAATGATTTCCCCTTTTCTAGCCCCCCACTCCCCGAAAGTCCCGTAAGCCCCCTTCTCTTCCCCTGTCCTCCCACCCACTCCTTCCCACTTCCCCATTCTGGTTTTGCCGAATACTGTTTCACTGAGTCTTTCCAGAACCCGGGGCCACTCCTCCTTTCTTCTTGTACCTCATTTGATGTGTGGATTATGTTTTGGGTATTCCAGTTTTCTAGGTTAATAACCACTTATTAGTGAGTGCATACCATGATTCACCTTTTGAGTCTGGGTTACCTCACTTAACACATCCTTAGTTTATGTTAAAGCATCCTCCCCTCTCCTTTACCCCTCCCCTCTCCCTACTTAAATCTTGCCACCTCCAGTATCCCCCTACCACTCTCTACATTCATATTGTACATGCTCTATTATCCCAACTCCCTTCATGCCTCCTTCTGCCATGCCCTTATGTTCTCTTTCTATTCTCCTAGTCTCTATATACATGGCAAGTTAAACACATAGGTCTAAAATGTTAATGCTATATTCCCCATACAGAACTCATAGCATTTGGCTTTCTCTCCCTGAATTTTCGCACTCAGTATCATATTTTCCAACTCTATTTTTTCTGAAAACATCATGATTTCATTTTTATTTACAGCTTATTAGAAATCTGTTGTGTTTATCAACCACATTTTCATTATCCACTTTTATTCACTGATGAACTTTCAGGCTGATTGCATTTCATAGCTATTGTGAATAGAGCAGTAATGAACATGAATGTACAAATATCTCTGTAGATGGATGTGTAGGATTTTGGGTGCATGCCCAGGATGGTATAACTAGATCATATAGTAGTTCTCTTTCTAGCTTTCCAGAGTCCACAATGGCAGTATCAATTTAAAGTCCCCTATACAGTGTATAAGAGCATGCTTGTCCTTAGCATTGCCATCCCTTTGCAATTTGCTAGAAATGCAAACTCTCAAGTCCTGGCCAAGATTTGAAAGTAGAAGTTCTGTAAAACACAGGATAGGCCACCTATGTTTTAATACATCCAGATAGCTAGTTGAGAACCATTGTTTTACAGTATGGTATTAAGTTACTATTTCAATTGAAAGTTTGATTTCCAGTTTTCAGGCAGAAATATGTGCAGGCCTATAATCCTAGCTGCACAGCAGGCTGAGGCAGGAGGATCACAAAGTTCTAGAGATACCTGGATGATAGAGCTGTCAAAGGCCCTTATAAGCACATTTGCAAGACTCTGTTTTGAAATGGAAGTTGTGAATAAAGAATTTTAGTAGAGAGATTGTTTAATGCAACTATTGCAATTCTGGCAAACAGAAGACTTACTAGAGTGATATTGGAACTGAGATCTTCATAACTCAGTGTCTGCCTTACCTACATCTACAGGGAGCAGAGATAAGCCAAGCAGTGATAGAAGGGTGCAGAAGCAAGCAGATGAGACAGGCCATACTTCTGCTTCTTGCTTGTCTCCGAGCCATTTCAAGCATTTGAAAACTTCTGCATGTATTTTCAGAAGTTCCCATCAATATTCAGACTGAGTATTCATGTAAACCTTATAAGTAAGTGTCCAATGAAGTATTAAAGATAAGAAATGAACTGGTAAAGGAGAATTAAGAAAAACATCCTTTGGAAAAAAAAACCCATTGACATCTGGACACACAGCAACACCCTCGGTAATCCCAATATTAGGACACTGAGGCAGGAGGACCACCATGTAAAGATCAAGCCAGACAATATAGCCAAATTTTCGCTTGGGAAGAACACATTTCTATATCTTTTTTCTGGGAGTGTGCCACCTGACAGAATAAGACAGAAGGTATGCTCCCAGAAGAATGAGAGGAATAGAACTGAAATTAAGGCAGTAATTTGAGGCATCACCATGGATACCAAAGGTTGCAGTGTTTTATTTATTATTACAATTATAAGAACAATAAAGCTGCAGCAGGAAGCAGGAACCATGTGGTCTATCAGTTGTCTATGTGGTTCTGCAGTGTCATCAGCTCTGTTGCTCTCAATGGGCCATGAACCTTATCAGCAGCTTCAGCAAGTACAGATTAATTCAGGGATCTGAGAAACAAGATTTGGAGCTAGCAATTTTTGACAAAGGTACATCTCCCTGATTGTGTTCATCATAGAGAAGTCTGAAAGTAGAATTATGATATTGTTTTTAAATCACTTCCAAGTGGGTTGTCTTCTTGGCACACAGGAGAGACTAGGCCTTGGAGGGAAATCTGTAACCTCCTCTGACTACACGAAAAGAAAGGAAGGTGAATTCTATTATCGTCGAGGCCCTGGGGATAAGGCATCTTCAGAAGGATTTGAGAAAGAAGAAAACTGCATGTTTAAAGGCTTGAGTGTTGATTAAAAAGTTTTTTTTAAAAAAAATAAAGCCATGGTTCTTTTGCATTTGTCATGTGCATTAATTGAACTGCTATCTCTGACTTGCAGAAGAGAGTGTTATAAAGAATGCAATGACCATTTTGACATGTTGAAAATGCCTATAATTAATATGGATTAGAAAACAAAAGTGAAGTCACCAAGCAATGAGTTATGTCCACCAAAAGATTTCTTCATGGGATGAAATGTATCTTTTATTCATGTTCAAAGAACTTTTGAATAATAATTTCTAGTGCCGTTTTGAGTTTTAATGGGCCTCATCCTCCTTCCTCAGATATGTCTCCATCCTTTTATTGCTTGTGTTTGCTAGTTTCCATTTGTAAAAGGAAGGAGTCATTTACATAGTCAGACATTTTTCATCTTGTGGCCATAATACATACTGATAGTACATTGCCTGGTGAAGTCTAAACTTTCTACTCTCTGTCAAGATACTTACATGTTTTCTCCCACTCTTGCCTTCCTATCTGTTGGTTCACTCACTTTGAGTATGAGATCCCTGTTGTCCCTCCTACCACGGTTCCTGCGCTTTTTATTCTGAAGAGCCTAATTTCCCAGCTGACTCATGGTTTCTGATACATGCTTTCAAACATCATACAGATTTGACTAAGAGTAATTACTTGATTAATGTCTGTCTTCCAACACAGAGTCCATTATTTTTTCATCAGTATAGTCTAGCACTTAGTAGAGTGCTTGCTTGGCTTAACATGGGCAATAATAGCTGTCAAATTATTTTGAGTAGGGAATGGTATGATTAGATATGTTTTAGTAAAATAGCCCTTGTACTAAGTTTGGAGGTCACACTGGAGAGCAAATTGATTTGTGATGGGAAGTTCTTTGGATGAATTATTGTAGCTGTTCGGGAAGAAAGGTGATTGTCAAATTTTTGTCCCAGTACTCACTGGCCAAATATTTGTTGAGTGTTTTCAATGTGAATGGCATGTTGCATGCTGCATATTGAGACAACAATGGAACTAACTCCATTAAGAAAATGGGAAGGAAAGGAAAGGTAAGTTCAATGGGATCCAGTGAGTAGTCGTAGTTGGAGGAGAAGGAATTCATGAGGAATGTAAGGTTTCAAGGTCAGTGGATGCATGGGAGGTAGCTCTGCTAACATGGTTGTAGGAGTTGGAGACACTTGTCAGATTTCCAAAAGAATCAAATGTTTCTTCAGTTTTAAGTCATTGTTCAATGAAAAACTTCTAGTGGGTTTTTAATGTTGTTCTGTACAGACTGAGAAGAGAAAAAGAACTTTTTAAAGTAATAAAAATTTCATTTGGGAGTAATAACCATACCATCATCACTAACTGTAGCAAGACCCTCATACAGGAGGATTATGAGCTGCAAGCCAACTTGGTCTACCAAGTAAATTCTTATCTCAGAAAATTATTTAGTAAAGAAGTAGAGAGAGAGAGAGAGAGAGAGAGAGAGAGAGAGAGAGAGAGAGAGAGAGAGATGATAGACAGATATAGATAGATAATAGATGAGAGATAGATAGATAGATAGATAGATATACAATGAGATATATATAGTCAGAGAGACAGATGATAGATACATAATATAAATATAGACAGATAGGTGATAGATACAGAATGATATAGATAGACAGACAGACTCATATGACATGAGTAATGTAAGTTGACTACAATAAAAAATAGTACACTTAGGAATATAAATAATACAGATTTATTACTGTGTAACAATAAATTAACTCATTTGCTTCTTTGGATGACAATTGTAATTATGAATACAACAGCTTATAATTTTAATATGGGTTATAGATTATACATGTAAAAATGCAGCCTTATCTGTTAAAATCCATAGTAGGACAACTTTATATTTGTATCCTTGTCCCCTAATACATAATTCTTAGCAATTCTCCCATACATTGTTTATTGTTTTGTTTGGATTTTGGGGATTTTGTTTTTGTTTTTGTAGTAAACTTCAAAATCTCAAGGGAGGTAGAAAAGGCATGGATAAGCCTACTATGTATTATATAAGCCAAATGATTGTCGAAAGTGAGAAAGATTCAAAGGAATGGCACGAGGTACATGTAGCTCTGAGGCTGAGTGTAGGGGCATAGAGGTATGTATACACAAGTACACAGAATGATGTAAGAACACTTTGCCTTGCCAAGCAGAATAGAAGATGAACATATAAGTTTTCAAACAATGCCCTCCATCCTCCTCTACATTATATTGTGCTTTTTTTTTTATCAAGATGCACAAATGCTAGCATAATAGCAAAGACCACCTGAAGAATGGAGCACAGGACTGGAAGATAGATTCAGTCCACAAAGAGCACACTATGTAATATACAGAGATGTCCAAAGATTTCTCACAAGCATGGCAGAAACCTGAGGGTTCTAGGCAGTCCATGCATGTGTCCACTGGGCAATCATATTAGAAGAGAGTCAAGATTATAATTGCCTTGGGTACATAGAACTCAAAGGGGCTTCTGAAGAGGCACCTGTGATCCAGTGTCTGCACTAGAATGTTTTCAGTCCCCCCCACAAAGATGGATTCTGAAAAGAAGATTGATGGGACAGAATAAAAACGCACTGTCAAAACTCTATTATTTTAGGCACTTGACTGATTTTGACTTCTCTGAAATCCGTTCCTCAGTACAATTTCCTCGGAAGCGTTGCTTCTCACAATATTTACTATTGCAAGCTTCATCAAACAGCCAAGTGATTTCTTAAAAAATAGGGGTCTTGACCTCCGCCTTTCCCTTGGCTGGGAATGCAATCATTCTTTTGTGAATAATACTGACTCTGTCTGCAGGCTCAGGGCTTGGGACTGGAGTTCACATGAAGGCCTTGCCTATTTTCTTTGCAGCACAGCACTTCAAATCAGAGCAAATGACTCTTTCCTCTGAGTCCAGTTCCCTGATCAGGGAGGAAATGTTAGACAGCCCTGTGCTGGCTGGATCATAGCTATGTACTGCAATAAATTGGCTAACACAGGTATGAATACCTATATATGTTCGACCTCTTGAAAACAGATCACAGTTTTCATTCCTAGATGTAACTTCTGTTTGCCTCTGAAGCTTTGTTTTGGAGTTTGGAAGTGACTAAAAAAGTTATGGCTTAGGAGCTTAGATTTTGGTTTGGTGTATGAAAGCCACATTCAGGTCCTCTGAAAGAGAAGCCAGTGTTCTTCCTGGATAGTTCCAGTTTCAATGCATTAACATTTTATGTTTTAATCAGTAACTTAAAACAATAAACACTCATTATTTATGTAGCTGAACATAGTTTAGCACTTACTTGATATGTGAACCCAAATGGCAATAGGAGCGTTAACTGTCTCTTATAGTTGTCGCTGTGCTTGATACTGTTTCTAGATGTCAACTGCATATTAGTAGATCTAGGTTGAGTGTGAGCAGTTCACCTACTTCTCAGGAACATGTCCCCCATTCTTCTGCCATGCAATGCTCTGTCTAGACACGTTCTCATAAAAGCAACAAAGACACAGGGCAGACGAGTTCAATCGATAAATGCTTTGCTAAATTCTGCTTTGTATTGCATATTATAACATTGGCTAAAGCAAGTCACATGACCAAATGTATCATAAAAGGGCAAAGTAGGTTATCCTGTATATTAGCATTCTCCTCAGTAATAGAGCTTGTAGTGTATAAGAAAATGTAAGAGGTGATTTATTAGACTGACTCATGTGCCCAAAGGCTGGATCAGCTAGCAACCGTAGCTCAGTTGATAGTGTGTTTGATAGTGTGCTTACCTCACAAGTAGAATGTCCTGGGTATTCAATTCTTAGTGCTCATAAATCAGATATATTGATATATACCTGTGATTCCAGCACAAGTTTGTTGGAGGTTGAAGGACTGGGAATTCAAGAACATTCATGTGTGTGTGTGTGTGTCTATCTGTCTCTCTGTCTGTCAGTCTGTCTGTCTGTTTATGTCTATGCGCATGTATATGAATGTATATGTGAATATGTATATGAGTTTGAGGCTAGAGTAGGATATGTGAAAGCCCACATAATTAAATAAATTAATAAATAAATTAGAAAGTTGGTGGCAGAGAAAGGTAGAGTCACTCTGACCAATTTCAGCTGTGGAGTATTCTCTGTGTGAGGGTCCAGTCACTTCATTTCACCTAGATTCTAGGAAAGAGACTTTGGCCCATCTATTGGTTCTTTTCCTGAAGACATGTAGCTGTTTTGTGCCATTCATATAGGAGATACAGCAGAAGGCATTGATGAGTCTCATACAGCTGAGATTACAGCCTCCTATAACTGAGATTGACAAGTAACCTGAACTCCTATTTCAGAGTACAGATTTAGAGCAGACATGTTGGCACACACCTTTATCACCAGTATGGGGTAAAAACAAACAGGAAAACCTCTGTGTCAAGGCAAGCCTGATCTATATAATGAGTTCCTTGACAGCCAAAACTATAGAGAGAGATACTTTCTCAAAAAAGAAAGACAAAACAAAATACAGACCAACCCAATACTGAGAATTAGTGCTAGCTATTTAGAATAAGTTGTCACTGACTTAAAAACTAAGATTGTAAAGGGAGTATAAAATTTTCTATATGTGCTCTGAATTATGTCGTAGATGGCCATGAAAAATTGGTAACAGAAAAGGCATTCAAGATTAGATTTCTCAGCCTTCTATTCACCTTCCAGTCCAGTATATGTGGATCTAGTCATGAGCTCCTTCACATTGTGCTGAAGGGTTAGCAAAGCATCCCTCCCAGAACTTCAACCACCATCCATGCCTTTCAGCCCCACTTATGCCTAGAGGCATGTTTTTCTAGGTGCTATTGGTCACTTTTCTTTGTATTTTATTTAATTATTGGTAGGCAAAACAATAGCTGCGCATTGCATCCTTGTAAAAGCCATGAATGACAGCTGGTTGTTAGGAAAAACAGATCTTGCTTTTTAGCCTCTGACTTGAAGCCTGCTGGTCCCTCGGGGAAATTCCTTAACCCACTGAGCAGTGATGGGGTCACATTCTAGGCTTCTGCACCCTGATTTCATGCTGCATTTCTCAGACGGGCCTCAAGTACTTTAGGAGTTGATAGAGTTTGGCTGTCATTTGAAAATGTTTTCCTTCTAACTGCTTTCATTTAGAAGCTAATTTAGACTGTGCTTTCAAGTAGGCTCAACTCCATTTCACATCCTTGACATGTACAACACACACTGCTGTGGCAGGGATGGAAGGAGACAATTCAATCAAAGCATGTTTTAGTCACGAAGGAAATTAATATTATTTGTTCATCTCGCAATTCAGGATTCTGGGGGAAATTATGATGTTGGCAAAGGCACTGGCAAGACAGAAAGACAAATAAATTGCATGGTGTGAAAACAGCCTTCTCAGTATTAAGGTTTCTTTAAAACAGTGGGGATTGGCTGCAGGCAAAATATTAAGCTGCAAATCACTGCTTTGCAACTCCTTGATCATCAGTTGTAATCCCAAGAACATATTTAATTTCCTATTTAGACCTAATTTCTCTTTGTTCCTTAATGATATTTCTCTGCACTCAGAATAAGCCATCTGTTGGCAATAGCCCACAAAAACAGACACACTGCACATTCTGTGATCTTGGGGTGAGGTGCTTACATTGTGGGGATGCCAAAATGGTCTCTACAATCCTAGGGCTACCTTAAAATCTCTAGCTTTTCTTCTCTATTCTACTTTTTTGTACCTCTCTGGCCACGTATTGTATTGAAAACAAGTCGTGTGTGTGTGTGTGTATGTGTGTGTGTGTGTGTGTGTGTGTGTGTGTGTTTAATATCTGGTGTAAGGGCAATACTTTTATCATCAATGGGGATAAGTTAGTTTATAGATCAGCTAGAGATAGAGTCTAATTTTTTTTAAACCCTCACTTTAATAAGGCTCCTGACTCATTTGATTTTCTTGTTCTTCAAGAAAACCTATAATGGGTGGTATAGACCAGAAGTCAAAGATAGAGCTCAATGATTTCTGTTTGGTAGATGGGCAGGCATAATGTATAGCATAGGGAACAAGCAATGTTATGTGACCACAGGGCACAGCACACCATGTTTGCATTCATCTTTCCCCACCCAGCCTGAGAGCATTCTTTCTCCTATGCTGTGCACAGGGTCCTTCATGGAAAGAAGAAAAATCTGAAGGCAGTGAGGAGTGCCTCCCACTGAGCACACAAGGAGTGAACTGTAGCCATGAGAAGTACTCTGTTTTAAATGGTTGTGCATTGATTTTATCCCTTTAATCCTCTCCTCTGCCCCTTGCGTTTCTCATCTTATTTGTGTTGTAAATGTGAGAGAGCAGCCCCAGAGCTCCATTGCTATTAAGTGGCACAATCTGGTTGGCAACAAGGCAGTTTGATGTGAAGGTTTCTCTACATTGAAGTTAAAATAGGGAACGATTTAGAAATGAAGCTGTTTTATCTTCAACAACTGCAGGGAACCTCCGAAGAATAAAAGGAAGAATTCAGGTTGAGTTAAAAGGAAGTGTTAGAAATATTGAAATGGACACTCAAAGCACATCAGAGCAAAGGTGAATGAGGGAGAGGCATGTTTGATCTTCCCTTTGGCTCCCTTGTGTTTTGAAATCTGATTCCTTTTGATGCTGGGGCTTTAGATGTTGTTGTTCTCTCTCTGTAGATGGCTTTTCCATCTCCCAGAGCAATTAAAAGGTAATATCACTATTTTACCTTATGGAGCCTGACATCTGATTCATACACCACTCAGCCTGAAGGCATATGTTTTCATAGTCACTTAGGTACACGTCAAGCAGTGAATTGATCTCTTATAGGATTCTGAAGGAATTCCTTTTTCCAGAGGAGATTCCGGTGAGTGAATGAAATTAATGTCCTTGTTACTATCTTCCTTAATTAACAAGCCAGAGAGCTAACAGTTATCTCATCTGTCAGCCATCTTGACAGCTTGCTGTGGAAGCAAGTTCGAAACCTAGAGTTCCCCCCCCCTTCAACCCCCAGGTTCAATCCCCAAGAACTGACACTGTACAACCAAAGATCTACTTTGATTTTGCGTTGTTGGGTTGTACAAGATAGTGATTTCCGCACTGAGAGACTGATGAAGGGGGCGTGCTGTGAAGTCATAGCTACCTTTCTAAATATAGTAAATTCCAGGCTAGCCAGAGCCTCAAAACAATTGTCTCAAAAAATGAAAACAAAAAACAAAAAAACAAACAAACAAAAATCATTTGAGGTCTTCTGAAAACTCAATAGTGGGTTTCTTCACAGGGTCTATTCCAGGAGCCTCAGACTGACACCTGAGGTCTTTCCCTCCCTCAGGAATGTTATAGCTCATAAATTTCATTTTATAAGATCTGAACAGTACAATACAGGTGAAACCAATCTAGGGATCCAGACAAGGACTGCTGTCTCTCTGAGTCTTCCAAATGCAGAAGCACTTGCTGTTCTTACCTCACGATATGACAGTCGCCATCTTTTATTTTTTTTTTTCCCTATAACAATCTGTTCTTGAGGGCAGGCTCTATCCCATTTTCTTGATGAGGGATCAGGTCTCTAAACCATATCCTGTAACTGGAAAGCTAGCCCAATTGCAGCCTTCAGATTTTTAAATGAGTGAAATGCTACCTCTCCTATTACTTCCCATTATTTTTGGACTTACCTCAGTCTGATCCTGAATCCTAGTAATTTCTCTGACTGAGACTAGAGAACAGATGTAATGTAATCAGCAATTTGAAGATTGGAATGCCATACAATTGCCCTCCTCTGCCAAATTTTTTGATTCCCTTTTTCAGAGGCTGTTTTGCCTCCTGTCATGAGTTGACATGGTGCAACTGAATCTAGAGAGGCATTGAGCAGCTCACCAAGCAGAGTGGAAAATTCTGAGTCGATTCAATAAGGTTTTATGTGCATATGCTTTCATTTTTTCATCATGCCTATTGAGTATCGTTTATCTCAGAACCTACCCTTTCCTCCATGTTTACCCTGCCCAGTAATTGTTTCTGCGAAAATCTTGGGTTTAGATTAAACACCTTCTAAGTGATTCTTGCAGTGCTAGTCAGAGGCAGGGAGGCCACATTCTTCACTCTCCTCTTGTTTCTATCCATCTCTATCAATCATTTATTCATCAACCTGTCTATCATCCATCCATCCATTCATCTTTCTGTGTGGGTGACAGAGAAAAGCCTGAGTGGTTGAAGTCTTGAGTGGCAGTGAATTGTTGACACAGGCACAGCCATTTGAGCCTTCAGTGCCAGAGTCCCCGTGTGAATGGCAAAGCTTTAAGTGAATAAGGCTCAGGAGAGATGGAAAATCTTCCCTTGGGAGTCCAAATATGAGGGATTCATTGGTATCTGTAAAGAGTGGCAACTACAGCTTTCTCTTCCAGGATGCTGCCAGCCTAGGGACATCTTACTGGACATAGCTAAACCCTGTATTGTACCTAGCAAACACATTGAGGTTCAGGTTGTCTAGGTACAAAATGCAGCTCTGTCAGGGACAAGTACACCTCACCTGACCCCAGCTTTGTTATACACTTGTCTTAGTGTCGTTTCTTTTTTTTTTTTTTTATCTTTTTTTATCATCCCTAATCAGAGTTCAAGGACTAAGTCTTGCATGTGATGATAATTTTTTTTTTGCCTATTTTGTAGGTTGTTTGTTTTGTTAGCAGATAGTCTCAAAACTTGGCTTTATTTACCCTGTTATCTTACTGCATGGTGGTAATGTAGCTTTTCATATTCTCTAATTCAGTCACTGGAGGCCTTTTACCATTCTAATAAAAAGTGTTTGAGACTCCACAGAAGAAGCACAGTGACTTAAAGCATCCACAAATGATAAAAAAAAAAAAAGTTTCCTTGATGATAACAGTCTACGCTTCTCTCACAGGAATCTGTGACAACCTTAGGGAAGTGTTTTTAGTAACAGAATTACACAAGAGTAGCAGTATTAAACTTCCAAGTTAGGTTATGGAAAGCCATGGAACTTTCTGAATCTTGAGAGTGTCCATTTTTAGAGAAACCAGTACTGTATGCAAATTCACACTGGCTGGAGAATACTGTGTAAGAGAGAAGACGCTTAGAAAATCTGGACGAATATCCGAGAAAGTTCACAGCCAGCAGCCAATGAGCCACATTAAGCACTCAGTGTTAGCTGATGCTAGCTCTACATGGTATCCAGGTCCAGCTTCATATTTATCATGAATCTCCAGGCAAGAACTTGCGAAGCAAGCTCTTCTTGCTATAGCTTTGTCCTGATTCTAATAGGCAGAATTGGCAATATAGTAGAATGATTGATTTTTGGGGGGTGAATCTCCTATAGAGAGGATGAATGAATAAAAAGAGCAATATTTGATTAGTAAGTTACCAAGTGCTTTAGAGGAAAGTTCATCATCTTTCTAAAGTAAACTAATTATTTTCAAGTTTTTATTTTTATTTTTTATTCAAGCTTCAGTTCGTTTATGATCTTTGCTTTGAGATAGAGATCAAAACAGAAACAGTATGGCTGACTCTTCCACAGTTTCTCTCCAGGGATCATATGACTTGCTTCAGGGTCAAGACATTGAGGTCACAATCTTGCAGGACTCTCTAGGCAGTGCCTATTTTTCTTATATTCAATCCCATCACAACCAAGGCATTGCAATCCAAGATGCTTTCATAAGCTCCCTACATCACTCGCTTAATATGGTGACACGATCTTTTCATAGTCAAACTATGTGTTAACTTAAATCAAATATTGGTTTTGTGTTTTCCAACTATATGCATTAAAGGATTTTTGGGTAGAGTACTTGGAATACTTAGCATTAATTTGAAAGTATGCCACTTTATTTACAAATGTATCATAAAATAGTGTGTTTTCTTGTAACACCACATCAGGATTAGTATACTCAAGGTTAGATATTATAATATTTCTACTTTTATATTTATTCAGTAATGATTTGCATTGAGTTTGCATAGTACTGTCTTCTGGGTTTCTTTAGTGCAGGGTCCAATGAATCACATTGCCTTGACAGTTTTACCACCCTGTCATGTGGGTGGACATTTCTCCATCATATATATATATATATGTATATATATACATATATATATATATGTATATATATATATATCATTGTTATTCTATATCTAGAATGTTTCGAAATCTGTATCTAATTACTTTCCCTCACTAATATCATGTTATAAAGTTCTGGTAAGAATATTTGTGGACAGCATTAGTCCTTTATACCATTTTAACTTTACTATTAATTAATCATAATTCTTATAAGAAAAGCTTGACTGCATCGCCAAGGTGGTATCTCTGATGATTCCTCATAGATTTCATCTTTTATTCTGATTTTCAGTCTCAAAAAGTAACACTGTATTTTTTCTAACAAAATCATAGTATCCTTGACCTAAAGCAGGTGCTTATTAGATGTGTAGGAAGCACAGAGAACACCAAATATACTGAACCAGAAAAGAATGTCCCTTTGGCACATAATAATTGAAACTCTTGTCTAATTCCAATGTGTTTGTTTTTTTAAATATTTTTAATTTCTATATTCTTTGTTTACATTAAAAAAGACTTCCCCTTTCCCGGATCCCCCCTCCCCATATGTCCCACAAACCTTCTTCTCTCCATCCCTTCTCCAATCACCTCCCTCCTTTTTATCTGTCCTTATATTCCCTTCCAATGCTAGATCAATCCTTTCCAGGATCAGGACCCTCTCCATACCTCTTCATGGGAGTCATTTGTTATGCGATTTGTGCTTTGGGTATTCAGGGCTTCTGGGCTAATGAATAACCACTTATCAGAGATTGCATTCCATGTGTATTCTTTTGTGATTGGGTTACCTCACTTAGGATTATATTTTCCAGATCAAAGTATTTGCCTAAAAATTTTGTGAATTCATTGTTTTTAATGGCTGAGTAGTATTCCGTTGTGTAAATATACCACATTTTCTGTATCTATTCCTCCTTTGAGGGACATCGGGGTTCTTTCCAGCTTCTGGCTATTATAAATAAGGCTGCTATGAACTTAATGGAGCATGTGTCTTTATTGCATGCCGGGGAATCCTTTGGGTATATGCCCAGGAGAGGTATAGCAGGGTTCTCTGGAAGTCTCATGTCCAGTTTTCTGAAGAACCTCCAGACTGATTTCCAAAGTGGTTGTACCATCTTACAGCTCCACCACCAGTGAAGGAGTGTTCCTCTTTCTCCACATCCTCACCAACACCTGCTGTCTCCTGAGTTTTTGACCTTAGCCATTCTGACTGGTGTAAGGTGAAATCTCAGGGTTGTTTTGATCTGCATTTCCCTAATGACTAATGATGTTGAGCACTTCTTAAGGTGCCTCTCGGCCATCCCAATTTCTTCAGGTGAAAATTCTTTGTTTAGATCTGTACCCCATTTTTTAATAGGGTTATTTGATTCCTTGGGGTCTAACTTCTTGAGTTCTTTGTATATATTGGATATTAGCCCTCTATCAGATGTAGGGTTGGTGAATATCCTTTCCCAATTTGATGGTTGCTGTTTTGTCCTTTTAACAGTGTCCATTGCCTTACAGAAACTTTGTAATTTTATGAGGTCCCATTTGTCAATTCTTGATCTTAGAGCATAAGCTATTGGTGATCTGTTCAGGAACTTTTCCCCTGTGCCCATGTCCTCAAGGGTCTTCCCCAGTTTCTTTTCTATCAGTTTCAGTGTGTCTGGTTTTACATGGAGGTCCTTGATCCATTTGGAGTGAAGTTTAGTACATGGAGATAAGAATGGATCAATTCGCATTCTTCTGCATGCTGACCTCCAATTGATCCAGTACCATTTGTTGAAAAGGCTATCTTTTTTCACTGGATGTTTTTGGCTCCTTTGTCAAAGATCAAGTGACCATAGGTGTGTGGATTCATTTCTGGATCTTCAATTCTATTCCATTAGTCCACTTGTCTGTCACTGTGCCAATGCCATGCAGTTTTTAACACTATTGCTATGTAGTATTGCTTGAAGTCAGGGATACTGATTCCCCCAGAATTTCTTTTGCTCTTGAGAATAATTTTAGCTATCCTGGGTTTTTTGTTATTCCAGATGAATTTGAGAATTGCCTTTTCTAACTCTGTGAAGAACTGAGTTGGGATTTTGATGGGGATTGCATTGAATCTGTAGATCGCTTTTGGCAAGATGGCCATTTTAACTATATTAATCCTGCTGATCCATGAGCATAGCAGATTTTTCCATTTTCTGAGGTCTTCTTTGATTTCCTTCTTCAGAGACCTGAAGTTTTTGTCATATAGATCTTTCACTTGTTTGGTTAGAGTCACACCAAGATACTTTATATTGCTTGTGGCTATTTTGAAGGGTGTCATTTCCCTAACTTCTTTCTCAGCCTGCTTATCCTTTGAGTATAGGAAGGCAACTGATTTGCTTGAGTTGATTTTATAACCAGCCACTTTGCTGAAGTTGTTTATCAGCTGTAGGAGTTCTCTGGTGGAGGTTTGCAGGTCACTTAAATAGACTATCATGTTATCTGCAAATAGTGATAATTTGACTTCTTCCTTTCCAATTTGTATCCCCTTGACCTCCTCATGTTGTCTAATTGCTCTAGCTGTCTTATTTTATTATTATCCCTTAGAAGTCTCTCTCTCTTCTCGTCTCTCTCTCTCTGTCTCTCCCTCTCTTTCTCTCTCTTTCTCTCTCTGTCTCTCTCTCTGTCTCTGTCACTGTCTCTCTCTCTCTCTCTCTCTCTCTCTGAGAGACAGGAAGGGAGTTGAACTAATGTGAAGGGATGTAGAGAGGAACTGGGAGAGTAGAAGAAAGGGAAACTATAATCAGGATATCATAGTTGAGAAAAATATCAGTTTTCAATAAAAGAAAATGAAGAGAAAATTTCAAAGGATGTATTATAGATTAATCAAGCCTAGAGAATATATTGAGTGTGGGTGTACACTGTCTTGGCAGGTGTAGTGTCTGGGCCCTTGGTACCATTCTGTTTTAACAGCATGTAAGCTTGAGTAAATGTCACAATCTTGGGTTAGTTTTATACAAAGCCCAAATATGAGAGGAATTTAGCGCTTTCAAGGGTATCTCAGTCAACAGAGGAAGAGTGAGTAAGGAATCTGGTCTCTCTGCCCCTCTCCAGTACATTTAAAGTAATGTGGTACATGGCACCCCAAAAGATCCCAGGTCTCTATCTCAGTTCCTCCAGGACCAGTCTCCTAATCAGGTTGCTGCCCCAAGTCTACAGTCTGTACCTCAGGATCAATTTCTGAGAAAACTCAGAATACTATATACTCAGAAAACTATAAGAGTTAAGCAAACTAAAATTGTTTCAGCAAAATTACTATTTACCTTATAGAAGTAAAGACGGATGTTACTTAGAGATGCTAGATTATTTATAGGCTACATAAACCTGAATATATTTCAATTTAGGTTAAAATATTAGTATACTTTGTTAACTTTTAGTATACTATATATTTTAAGATTTATTTTCATTCTTTATTTATGTGTATGTGTATATTATGTGCATGTGCATATATGAGCCAACAGAGTATGGAGGGGGCAGTATATCCCCGATACTGTTGTATGTTGTGAGATACTTGGTATAGGTGATGGAACCAAAAACAGGTCCTCTGCAAGATCAGTGACCACACTTAACTACTGAGCCATCTTTCCAATGGCTTGTGTAGTAACTTTTCCCATGAATGCAGCATTTTGAGTTTATCATTAAAATCTATAAATTATGCTAATTCCATTGTGTAAAAAATTCTCTAATACTCATTTTCTTAAATAAAACATTAACATTGTAATTAGAAAGATCAGTAGTTCAGAGTGTATACTGTGTCTTTTGGATTCCTCAGGTATCTGCATTTCCATTTGCACACAAAACACATACACACACACAACTGTAAATTTTTTTTTACAAAAACGTGATTGTCAACATATTTATTTATTGTAATTTTTGTATTGATATTTATTGTAATAATTTAGTGAAATAGATCATATCACATTAGGTTTAGTTGGTTATTTTGAAACTATTTCTTTGCAAATGTGGGTGGGGCAGCATCATGACCTCGGGTAGCAAGCTTGGCTGCTCAAGAAGCCATAAGTTTAAATTCTAAACATCAAGTGAAAATGTCCTTACAGACCTTTGTTTAGAAAGAAATGGCTTTAACCATTTAGCCTTGGAGGGAACAAACAGCTAAGCATACTAATCTTGTGAACCTCATGCTATGTTCACAGCCTCCTTATCTTTTATTCATTTCAACCATGCAGATCTTCAAGGAGAGAAAACCTTGTTTCCTGCTGCATTGCTACTAATATACAGAAGCTGTATTTACACAAGTGGAATTTGAATTTTCCTTGACTCTATACTACTATGTGATAGGAACTCACTAATAACAAAATGTAAGGGATTATTGTGAATATATGGATGGATGAAGAAAGAAGTGCTTGAAGGATAGCCAGAGGAGTGGAGAAAGAACTAGTAGATTGGAGAGAGTTCACAAATCCAGAGCCAATCTCGGCCTCTGTATTAGTTCCCTTTCTGATAAAACACTATGACTAAAGCATATAGTTCTAGAGACGTTAATTCCATGACAGGACTAACGTGGAAGCAAACAGCAGGCAGCATGGAAGTTGGAGGAGGAAGTTGAAAGCTCACACCTTGAACTACAAGCAGAAAGCAAACAAAGAACATGGCATGGAGCCTTTAAATTCTTATTTCCCACCTCCAGTGATGAACTTCCTCCAATAAGGCTGTTTTCCTAAAACTCCTCAAACGGTGCCACCAACTGGGGACCAAGTGTTCAAATACCTGAACCTATGGGTGACATTCTAACTTAAACCACTGAAGCTGGATTGTAATGACAATCTGCTATTCTATGATTCCTAATGCCAGAACAGAGCAATAAGTGATTTTATCAGCTTTTGCCTCTTTGTGTAACAAGCACATGATTGGGTTTATGTGGGTTTAAATTGTTTTTGTTGTTTACAGAGTATCCTTTGAACTAGGTATTTTCATTTGGGTTACTTCTAAAAAAAATCTGTTTATATACTTTTAATAGCAAAGTATGATACAATTTTGAGCCATATTTTCAGCATTATCTAGTATTTTCCAAGAAAAAAATTATAAACCACACATACTGTAACTCTTGATTATACTGAGTTATGGATGGGTCCCATTCTTTGTTTGTCCCCAAAGACCACTGAAATCTAGGAGGAATAGGCAAGGGCTGACAGTTGGAACAATGAATTTTATAATTTATACTCTGAGCTTATCTCACTTATCAAGGCAATTTGACATTAGAAATAACTGTAAATTAACTTTGATTGTAAGTGTGACGTTTATAGCCTGGCCTAATCTTCCAAGGAAGAACATGTTTATTTCATCTGGAGGGAGTGGACTTAGATTTCATTGCTCTGATGTGTATCTGTTATGTAGGATCCTAAATTCACCTCTTTGGAGCTCCTGCATTCCTTACTTCCTCAGACCTGCTTCTGAATTGTGTTTGGCTCAGTGAAGCAGAGAGGCTTAGAGACAGAAAATTAAAATGGGTCATCTGCATCTGTGTCCTCTTTGAGACATGTCGCAAAAATCAGCCATTCCGGGAATGCTGTAAACAGTTTTACCCATCTGTCTGGTTTAATCTATTTGGGGATTAGACCTTGCAGCTTCTCAGACTACAGGGCTGTGCTAGAGGCTCATTCACTTATGATATGTGTTTCCAGAATGCTGGTTACACCAATATAAATGATGGATTGAGGACACTGTGTTTACTTAAAGAACAGTGATCACTTGATTTATACTCAGATGTTTAGCTTATTCTTCCACAACTTTTACTTAAATTGAAGCTATTTACTGAGAGACAAAATAAGCACTGGGTTTTCAGAGCACACAGTTGCTGGTAACCTAGCAATCTACTACTTTCTAAAATATTTTTGGTTGAGCATTATATATCTATGATAACAATCTTAGAAGAAATCTACTTGAATCCCCCTTCATAATACAGCTGCCCAGTGTCAAGAACTATCAAAACTCATGCTTCTAGTAAAAAAAAAAATTAGAGAAAAACTGTGTTTTACTATTTATCCTGCAAACATAAGAAATGCATTTGGATTACATTGCCAAAAAAGAATCACTCTCGATTTCTGGTTGTCATCTGATTTCCGTTTTCTTGTTAAGAACCAATCTGGTATAAATGCCTGGAAAGTAGAGTGGAGTGGAAATGGAGTTGTGCTTATGTTTTATGGCACTGGGAACATTTTTATCAAACGAGATTGTTCCTAATAATTCTTTGAAGTAATAGCTAAATGTTCATTCTTAAGATACTCTGCCAACAGTGACCCTTTGAATGGAAAAAAATATTGCAATGCTGAACCAGTAAGGGTCTGAAGTAGACCCTTACTTTGTTCTAGCTCATGGCTTTCCATGTGTGGTGAACTTGAATTCTTTCTACACTCAAGTTGATATGTTAGGAAAACAGAAGGATATGCCTGTAAACCCGGGTTTTTGTTTGTCTGTTTAATTTCCATATGGAGCTCTTCCTATAAATGTCCACATCTCACAGTTGTGTCATTTTAACAGTTAGGACAGACCACTGGAGCTGGGCAACAGTCAGACAGCCGTGACTGGTTAGTTATACAATCATAGGCAAAGAGGAGTCTGGAGAAACAAAGAACTGGCATGTAAATAAAGAGCACTGGTTCAGCATTGCAATATTTTTTTTCCATTCAAAGGATGACTGTTGGCAGAGTATCTTAAGAACGAACATTTAGCTATTCCTTCAAAGAATTGTTAGGAACAATCTCGTTTGATAAAAATGTTCCCAGTGCTATAAAATATAAGCACAATTCCATTTCTAATACAGTTACATACTATATGCCCAGTGAGAAGTTAAAACTGCAGTCAGCACACTTAGCGTCCCTAGTAACAGACTCTTGCCACTCAGAACACTAGAATATCAGGTTTCTTCTTTGCCTTCATGTGGTTGTGTGGGAACTGTGGCTCAAAGATGCTGCCCAGATTTACAGAATATTGAAACTCCTATTTCTAGTCAGGTGAGAAACACAAAAATTCAAAGTTCACAAAATCATATCCTGTAAATGCATATCACTTTCAGGCTATTTCAAATTGAAGGATTAAAGACTTGGGGAATGTCTCTACGAGACAAAGATTTGGACATAGATACATCCCTTTAATTCTTTGATTAGGTTGTAGCATTTTAGATATTATTCCATTAATGAAATGTGAAGTGGAAAAAAAGAAGTATAGCTCAAGTATGAAGAAAGAAAAAATATTGAAATGGACATTTTTCACTAGGCCTAAAAAGAATTGGAAAAAATAAACAATCAAAAAGCAAAAAAAGCTCCTATCGTTTTCTCCCTTTCACATGGAACCTTTCTATGCAGTTCTAGTTGGCCTGATCCTTACTATTTTGGCCTGGCAAGCTCAGAATTTGGAGAAACTCGTTTGCTTCAATCTTCTGAGAAAAAATTCTTGGCATATGCCAAAACACCCAGATTCTAAATGTGATTGCTTGATTTTTCCCTCCCTGATTAAGAATGGAAGCCTGCAACATACTCTTGGGTCCTCTCTAAACCAAAACTTGAACATTACAAGGTTAGTACAGACCTTAGCAGCCACTCAAGTTAGATCATCTACAACTTGAGCAAAATAGTCAATAGAAAGTTCAGCCAACATTATTGTCACCAATATTTGCTATAGATGGTAGCCTAAACTTACACTAGTTTTTGACTTTCTGAGCTCACCATGGACTGTGGTGGCCATGAAAAGGGAATTTGGGCTTAATTTGGTATAACTTTTAGCATATTTCTTGCTCTTTGAGCTTGTTTGAATTTTGTTTTAAGCTCTAATAGATTAATATCATTGGATATATCTCTACATCTTGTTTGTTTATTCACCCAAAACTGTTCTGTGTTGTAGCATCATCTTTGTATTCCTGTGAGTAACCAATCAGAAAGCACATTTATGGAAATGAGTTTTAAGATAGCCGTCATTTAACATATGACTGTTATAAGCATACCAGCTACTGTTATAACTGATACTTAAATATGCTGTATAATCTCCACCCATACAGTCAAATATCAAGATATTCAAGAAAGCTTATCAAATCCAAGCAAAAGTAGCATGATCAGCCTGGGCTGCACAGGCATATTAGATTTAGTTGGCCTATAAGCTCCCCACCACTAGCACTGCCACTACCCCCACTGCCACCACTGCCACCTCCACTAGTACCACCAACACAACCATCACTATCATCACCATCATCAGTTGATCATTTCATCTTGATTATCCAATTGTGCTCTCCTGGATTTTCTGCTTCAGCTATCTAACTTTCAGTGTGTGGCCTCTGCAGCACTGGCAGAAGATTCCCCTCAGCTCTGAAATCATAGAACATCTCTATTTTGCTTCATGATGGCCTATAGAGAAATGTCTCTAAGAAATTTGCCATGACAATCTCACTCTATTAAGTCGGTTGTACTTTTTATACACAATACAATAGTATAATAATAAAAACACTTCCAACAATGTTACATCATCATTTATTTGGCATAAAGAGATATGCAGTTTTTTTCTATGTAGACAAAAACCAGTTTAATTGACCATCAAAAAAAGCACTTTTTCTTGATCATTTCAAAGCGCTGAATTCCCTAAACTATTCAGTGTGCTATGGGACTAGGAGCACACTTTTCTTTTGATATAACATACTAACAATTTTCAAGCTGACCATTTTATATATGGATGTGGACAAGATCTTGCATCTATTTAGTAATAGCAGTTAGTAAAGGTATTAAGTGGACATGAGTCCTAATTCAAACCACCTATAAGATTCAGATGGTAGAGTAACCCTAAGTCTTCAGGCCTCTTGTTTTTTTCCAGTAGATTCCATTGAAGAACATTTCACTGTAGGTTGCTCATTTCACCAGAAGCTCTGCCATGTAGTAGTCACCTTCTTCCCTTGTCTGTGAGTGACATCTTTGGAGAACACTTTTAACTAGGATTGATTTAAAGGTGAGTGCTTAATATATGCTTACTGTATACTAGGTACTATTACAAGCTCAGTTTAAACCTGTCATGCAGCCACCCTTCAATTCTATGTGATTAGAATAACTAAGATAAAAAGATCAAAGAACCAGACATCAAGACATCTAAACCTGAGAACCTTTAGCGCATAAAACCAACCTTAATTAAATAAAATAGATATAATGTTTCTTTTTAGTTTAAACTTTGAATCTCTAACATTATTTAAGATCAAAGTAGATTTTCACTCACTCCATGCCTTCCTATATTCCACACAGTCTCCCTGCTCTATAAAATGAGAGCTTCTGCCAGTTCTTACAGGAACTAGAGCTCAGTTTTCCCCTTTAATCTTTGACAAAGAAATGACTGGTTGCATGGTACAGAGTTGCATTACTAGTCTCTATTCCATTGTTGGTAAGCACTGTGGTGAGGAACACCGTCCATGTGTGCTCACTTCTTTTGGACTCACAGGGTTCTTAAGGCTGAGGCTGCCCACAAGTTTGATGAAGTTCTTTTTTTTTTTTTTTTAAAGCTGGCAGTCTTGCAAACCCCATTCTCAGCACCTGTGCTTTCAAAGGTATAATTATGGGTACAATGTCCAGAAAGCTTTTATGCTTGCATCAAACTTCCATTTTCCAGATGTCTTCCTAGGGAATGGATGTGTTAATCCATAAATCTTAGCTTGCTGTGTGTGATTCCTGGCTTATTTGTTTGTAGGTTCACCGTAATTTCTCCATCTCACACATTAAGATTTTATTTAATGAATCACAACCAAGACATCATGACTAGAATGCAAGTTACTTTCTGCCTTAAACACTAAGATATTGGTCACAAAATAAATTAAATCAGTATGTAGATTTCTTTGCTTAAAATGATGTCCATTGAGGAGTTAATGCAGAGATAGATTATAAGTAAAGAACATTTACTACTCTTCCAGAAGACCCAAATTTGATTCCCAGTATCCCAGTACCCATGGATACGCTGCTCACAACTGCCTATAGCTCCAGTTCCAGGGGATCTGACATCCTTTTATGGCCTATGCACATACATATGCACATGCACATGTGTACATGTACACACACACATATATATATATATATATATATATACACATGCATGTGCACCACACACAAGTATGTGTACACACACATAAATAAAAATAAAATTTAAGAACATAAGACTTTTATTCCATCTTGTTCCTGTTTTCCTTGTTCCTGGTTGGTGGACAGACTGCAGGATGTTAGGTCAGAGGCATAGGAAACCCAACTTTGCCTCTAGTTCCACATGTTAACTGCTGAAGTAACTGGTGTTAGTTATGTAACCATCCTCTACTTCAGTTCATCTTCCATCTGATAAAATTAGGAAGAAAACAAAACATTTCTTCATAAGATTCATAAAATTCTTGTACGCTGAATATGACTGAATTGATCATTCATCTTCAAGGAACAGATGTGACATTCATGCCTGAATCTGTTCTCCTGATCATTAAAGCATGACCTAAAAATGAGTCAAATCTGGTATGTTCTTTCTGGACACATCTTTTTCTGTTTTCCAATCTTGGACACTTAATTTTGCTCCCAAATGAGTCTGGTTTGCATCTAAAGAGATGGGCAATGGATTGGGCAAAGGGCAAGGAATAAACCAGATGATCAAAACCACCTAACTCCCAGATGGCCTGATCCAAAAGGCTGCAAGTATTTCTTGCTTAAATTACATACCAAAAAGCAGGGGATATTTTAGGAATCTTGAAGAGGATGCAGTGTTGAAGATGCTAATGCTTTCAGCACAGTCAGAGAACAGCAGAGGTCAGACTTCCCAACATGGAGCCAGTGAGGGACTTAAGAGAAGGCTGACTTCCTGCCCCCATCAGGGTCCATTTATAGCACGGTGGTTGCTATTGTCTGAACACCCTTCTTCAAAGTGTTGGCAAATTGTAGGAACTCTCATTATACTTTAGACTGCAGTGAGCATGAATTATGCAGTCGGCTTCGACACTTCCCAACAGCATGTGCAAAGTGAACCAGAAAGATAAAGAGAACGGGCTTTCCTCCAGGATCGGTGGGTTTGCTCAGCTTTGGAATTTTGCTGACAGTCTTAGTGAGGTTATCACTTCCTCTCACTTCAGAGCTAAGCCTCCGGTTTTAGCTCTTTGATTTGACTGTGTTCAGACATCCTCGGTTTTAGTTGGTGACTGAAGATTAAATTCACTGCTGACCTTCCCATGTCACGCAACATCATTTGAGTACTTTATCTGTCCTTGGTAGGGTGTCATCTTGATTGTTTGTGTAAATAAAACATTGTTTTTTAAATGAAAGCCTAAAGAAGAGAGGTGAAATGTAAGGAACATAGAGCCTTGGCTGGAACTTTTAGAGAACACTGTGGGTTTGTTTTTGATGCTGAGTTATTTATCAGTAAAGCTTCATTAGATAAGCAGCACCATGTTGGAAGCCTGTGCTCTTTTTCTAGAGCCACATGAGCCTGAGGGACGCCTGGGGAATTGACATCAGAACAGAGCACTCTACTGTTCTCACCACACTGCTGCAGCATCGCTATTTGAATACTGTGTTGAATAAAAGGCAATTCTTTAGCAGGTCCCGACAGTGACACGTGTTCTTTTCCCAGATCAGAGTTCTGGGCTGCTGGGTTGACTCAGCATCAAGCCAACCTTCCTTTATTTGCAGAATCTATTTCTCTTACCATTGGAGACAAGATGTTCCTAATGAAGTTATAAGCATAGAAAATATATTCTGAAGTGTAGACAGACAGTCGACCTACAGAGTGTCTACAGTGACATTTTTACATTTCTCTATGACTAATGCTTAATAGCCCAACCCCAGACCTCAAAATGCAGTTTTTTGGTATATTTCTAGCTTTGTCTGTCTTGATGTGACTACAAGAGATATTGAGAGCCCTCAGCTGAGATTCTGACCCCTTTTTGGGTCAGGAGCCTTCATAGAAGCATGTGATGTGGAAATGAAACCCATGTGTGAACGCAGAGTTAATGACTATGAAAAAAGGACTATTTCCCACCACATTTCTAGCCAGCAGCTATGATTAGGAGCATATAAGCTTTCCAGATCTCCTAACATTCTTTAACTATATCTAAGCATAGACATTCTAAAATATCACATTGTAGATGCATGTCAAAAAGGAAATTCTTATTGGAAGGTACTATGCATGCTACAGGGTTGTTAGAGTTCATTACCATCTTTTCTAAGCATACTTCTAAATATTTCAGGCAACCACAACTTTTCTGATGTCCTTATTCATTGGGACGACTAAGGCAAGTGTTACTATTGCCCCGCTGCTTTAAAAAATAGCTGTGTGGTAAGGCAGATGTCAAATCAGTGTGGTATCTATGCTGTGATGGGAATTTCCTCCTTGACATAGACCAAAATCAGCTCTTGGAACTGTGAACTATTTAATAAGATAATGGACATGTGTTGAATTTGGGGAAAGGCTTTTTTTTCTTTCTTTCTTTTTTCTACTTTTGGCTTCACATGAGTTTGGGTGGGGCTATTGAATGAGAAACAAACCACATAAAGAACATCACGTTTTTCCTGTCAGGTTTGGTGACAACATAGATAATTTGGTCAGAATATGAGATGGTGCTTCTCATATAACAAGGTATGAGAACCAGATAAAAAGAATCAGCAGCTTATCTTTCTTGTTGCTTGGTTTTTGTTTGTTTGCTTGTTTTGTATGTGTGTTATATTTATGCAGGTGTAGATACGTGTCCCCCTGTATGTATAGGACATACACATGTGTGCATAGGACAGGGTGCAAGTATCTGCACGTGCACACAAAGGCCTAAAGTCGGTTTTACCTGTCTTCCTTGATGACTCTGTACATTGTCTATTCAAGCAGTCACTTGTTAAGCCCAGTATTAACTAATGTGCTATTATAGCTACCCAGTTTGCCACAGCCTCATCTCTGCCACTAGAGCCTTGAAATTCCAGATGGCTGCCATGCCTGCCTGGCTTTTATGGAGTTTCTGGAGATCTTAATGTTGGTCGTCATGCTTGGGTACAGTGCTTTGGTCCACTGAGCCATCTCCAAGCTCCCAACAACTTATCCTTCCTGCAATATGTGAATTGGATGGTGCATTGGAACTGCCTTATCTGTCTGTGCATGAGCCTGCACACCTGCCTATTTGTGGGTAAGGATGCGGTGATGCTTTTTCAAAGAATTCGCTGTATGGGTTAATAAACTTAGATATACTGCTGTTGCCTTAAACCTTATCAATCCTACGGAGAAGGATGAAAGGTATTGATTTACTGAGCAACCCCTCTCTCACTTTCCTGGTCTCATTCCTATCAAAGACTTTTCAACTGTGGAAGACAGACAATACTTTTTGTGTCAAGACATTATATGTCTTGCCCATTCTGTCTAGAGCCAGCCTACAGGGTCACCCTCTGGATTTGCCTATCTCTTTCTGATGGCTTTAAAAAGCTTTTCTCTAAATATCTGTCATTTCTCCATGCTTCCTTTGAGGTTCACAAATATTAAGGAAAATGTGAAAGAATATGTAGCACATGTTCTTAAAAGGAGATTACAAGCTATTTTGATGTTAAAACTGTTAAGAAATGAACCTCATCTTCTCATTTTATAAGAGATCTAAGGGTTTTGTTTTGTTTTGTTTAGTTTAAAAGAAAACTATAATTTATCATAAGGATAAATAATTTAGCAGAGCCTAATATGGACTACTCAAAATATACACTTGACTTTATTGCAAAAAATTTTCCTAGTTTTTGGTTGAAAATGCATGCCTCTTAAAACCTTTTGTAAAGCAGTGTGAAAGCAGAAATAGAGCATGCTGTCTGTCTTGCTAGCAACAAAAACAAAATGATCAACGCAAGCAGGGCGAGCACAAGGGGATCCTTAAGCCATTTTCCACGCATATGATTCCGTTTAATCAACACTGGAACAAAGGACAGCATTTTTCTTTCCTCTTTCCATGTGTGTTATTTCACGTTATTAAATGAGATTTGAGTGAACTGAAGTAAATCAGCCAAAAACCCAGCGTGGATTAGATCCCCCAAACTTCCTTATGCCCAGATTTTTTCCAGATGGTTTCTCATGTCGCCGGTTTAATATCAACAGTGTGTGACACGCTAGACGAATATTTCTTAGACCCAGGTCAGTCCTTGAAAGATAATTACATTGTCAGTTGCCATCACTGTTACTGGGAAAGTGAAGATAACTAGGTGAGTATATTAAAAACCCAGCCCCGAACCAGCCTCACTTTCAGATAGTGTATTTGAGAAGCTTCACATATTTTCATTGCTATATGTCTGCACTGCTACACACAATGTAACACCCATATCTTTTTGACAGCCAAATGCCTGCTGCTCCCTTTTTGGTTATATGTTGGGGAAAATATAAGGATTTTTGTACATGATGAAAACAGCTGTATTCTCGTGTCTGCTTAAAACCCTGCATGCTCTGCTTTCCGGCTTTCATTTACGAGTTGAAAAATGTATTTTCATGCGCCTATCCACTTTCAATCATTTTTATTGTACCTCTGACATTACTATAAGCACATTTTACAGCTGGATTTAAAAGCAAGTTAGCAGGCAATCGTAGGTACCGTGTCAACAAACGTGGAAAACAGGACAGGACTGACAAATACACGCTGCCTGCAGAACCCCCAGCTGCAGTGGCTCTTCTCCCTTTTCATTTTAGTGTCACCAAAAGTAGCAGGAATGGCTGAGAATGCCACTGTGCATCTGCAAGATTCACCAATGGTTACTGCTGTAAACAGTTCCTCATAGTCTTCCATTATTTTATATCTAATATAATCATAGCACACAGGACACACCTTACCACACTTAATCATTTGGTATTTCCACCATATAGTTGATAAGATATTATTGTCAAGGGGCTAGGAGATGGTTCACTTGGTTCACTGCTAGTCATACAAGTACAAGGATGTGAGCTTAACCCCTTACACATGCACACACACACACACACACACACACACACACACAACATCAGATGTGGTAGAACACACTCTTTTACCCCAGCACAGGTAGACATAAATAGATCCCTGGAGCTCTCTGGCCAGCCTGCCTAGCATAATCTGCAAACATCAAGTCCAACTTAGAAAACCTGTCTCTAAGAAACACCTGGACGTGTGTGTATACCTTCACCGACCCATGCTCACAAAATCTCATTTTCTAACCCATAATTTATCTTCAAAAATTTCCAGCCTTCCTAGTAACATGAAAGGTCCTGTATGCATTTGCTACTGTCTTTAGTAGCCATGTTTTAAACTCAGGCATTTTTACTGTGAGCTTTTTAAAGACTTTAAAAAACAAACAAACAAACTGTAACATGTTGGCCAAGGAGATGGCTTAGAAAGTGAGGACACTGGCTCTCAAGTTTGATGACCTTCAGTCTAGTGTCCCATAGGGTTGAAGAAGAGAATTGACTCCTGCACGTTGTCCTGCTACATGAATGTTCTGGTATGTGTGTACATAATTGAGCACACAAATGAGAAAACACGCAGACAGACAGACAGACACACACAGACACACACACACACACACACACAGAGAGAGAGAGAGAGAGAGAGAGAGAGAGATGTAAAAATGATTTTTAAAGCAAAACCTTAAAGTCAGAAGAGTCAGCCAGCCAGCCAGTCACATGACCTGAACTGTTCCCTGTCCATGTCCCCTCCCTGCTCTCTCCTAAGAGCCTTTTGTTTTCTGTTAGCAACTCCAGTCTCCCAGACCAACAACCAAGAGCATTTCAAATGCAAACATTCTGACAGAGAATCCTAGAGACAGATCTCTGACAGTATAAAGAGGTGAACAGGAACCCCATGTAAAGGTGCTTTCTGCAGGGTATGAGAACTAATTATAAACATGGCAATAATAATAAATGAGAACCTGCACACTCTCTGGGTGTGTAAGACGTCCACTTAGCTTTCCTATGCAGTATCCATTTGGAGCATCAGAGCTGATGAGTGAATTTTATTCATCTGTGATAATTGCCACATCATATGAAATGGCATCCTAGAGAGTGTGAGACACTTTCAAACAGTGCTGTGCTTTTCCATGTCCCTTCTGGAGATAAAGTAGAATTGTCAGATGATCCAGAAGTCAGTCACGAATATTCCTTGAAAGTTTTTAAATGGTGCCTTAAAGTGACAAGCAGATGATCTATTTTAACAAGCCACAGGAAGAATTGAGTTAGTCAATGTACTAATCTCCATCCTACTGTTTATTAACACTGCGGACTTAGTTACATCATTTGCAAAATACATTGACTGAGCCAGGTGCTCACTGGTCTTCTTTCTGGCCTCCAGTGATTTCATGATGATGGAAATCGGCCTAATAACTGGTTGGAAGCTCAGGAGGGAAAAATCATTGGTTTAACAAGCTGTGCCTGTAGGCCAGCTTTTTCTTAAGCATCATACATATTTAGCTGGTGCACACTTCAGAGCAACACCCCAAGAAGGACAAGCCCAGGTTGAAATTGATTTCCTGGACTCATCTTCAACACGCTTTTCTGATGCCTCTCCCTTACCTTGCCCTTGTCTATATATGTTTGGCTCTTTTAGAAGGAGACCACCTCTAGGCATGCCCAGTAGTTTACCCTGCCATCATTTTGATCTTATTGCTGAGTCCAACAAGATACTCTGGAGTCAATTACTTCGTGTATGTGTGTGTGTGTGTGTGTGTGTGTGTGTGTGTGTTAGCTTCAATCTGAAACTTAGCTCACAACATCCACTTGTTTGAGTGTTGTCTCTAGCACTCGAAGCAGCTTTCTTCCATTGTCCAGTAATTTTCCACAGTTATACTATTTCCTGTTACAGCTATTGGTATTACATTTAAAAATAGTGTCAGTTTACACTTACCTGCTCCGGAACCTGAACCCAAATGTGTGTCTCAAGTCACCCTAACCATGCAAAAGTAAATATGCCATTTCTGAAGTGGACAAGTGTTTCTTATAAAACACTTTTGGCATTTTATTAAGGAAACTAATAAGTGGGAAAAATCTCCATTTTTAAATCTTTTTTGTTGTGAATGACTGGTATATTTTCTCCAGAAAATTATTCATATACATTGGTTCTATTAAAAAAAATAACTTGGCTTCAGTTCCCAATGAAAGTACATATTTTGAGCTTTTCATGAATTGTACTTTATGACATTGTGAGTTGCATAAAAATATACTCTTTTCTGCTGGGGAATAGAAGGAGATCTATATTCTGGAAAAGTGGGGGTAATCCATTCAGATAATCTGGATATCTTATTGTTCCTGTCAGGCAAATTTGCTCCAGGAGGCTGGGATAAAGGCCTGTTGCCGAGCATATGGAATTGGGGAGGAAAGGCTCCACACCTGGCAATAATAGGGAGTCATGGAACCCACACAGCTTGAACCAGATTATCAAAGTGCATAAAGCACTCTCTGGAATCAGCAGGAAACATTGTCTGTGGGCCTTAACCCTTTCAAGACTCCCAGACCCATTTTACTGGTTACCCCTCAAACACATGAAGGGTCATTCTAGGGAAAGCTTAATGGCCCCATGTGGTTTGCAAAATAGCCTGGTAACCTTTTAATATTTGCAAACTATTATCTCACAGAGTCAGTTTTACAGCAAGGGAATCAAATACCAAAATATCCAGGTGCTAACACAGGAGTGACCTTTATAGAGGCCTCACAGGGAGGAAAGGGGTCTTGCCCACTGGGTGGGACAGTTGCTGTTCCCCGCTTCATTTAGTGACGATGGATGAGAGCACTCATAGAGAGTGTATACCTTTCTCCCTTAAGAAGTAAGACACTTGTGTTTTTGAGTGAAATCTTCTGAAACTTCAATGTTAACTAATTTAGTTAAGTTTTAAAAGACTATTGGATAAGTTGCATGAGTCAGTGGCTTACCACCTCATCAAATCTGAGAAATTAAAAATGCTGCTAGAGTATTTAGAAAGGCAAATTCACTGTTAAATTTAGTTGGACATGAAATGAAAGACCGGGTACTCCACTTCTGGCTTCCTGTGTAGCAAAGCCATGTATATCCTATAGATTTATAGTCTAAGCCTCTCTCTACTGCTTCACAGCAGGTTTGGAACTTACATTAGTCCTGTTTAGAATATCAGAGAAAGCTAATATCATTCATGCTCTATGTTTCCTTCTCAGTACAGTGGGGCCTTCTGGGTAATTATGTAAATTATTCAATATGGGTTAGTTGGGTACCATGACAAAGTAACAGAAGGTTCAGTGGCTAAACACAGCAAAATCTCATTTTATTTTTTTTAATAATGTATGTCTGACATTGTATTTTCAACAAAGTTGGTCACTTGGTAAACAAGACTGACAAATGACATACTTCTCTGTGATACTACAGTCTCAAAATATGACTTCTAGGAATTCCATAGCTTAGGAAAAACACAATAGTCAAAGAACAAAGATTAAGAAGACAGCATCAATTTTGATCAATAGTGACACCTATTACCTCATCCCATGACCCTCTGATAAACAACATAGTTCCAAAGGAGCTGCATTACAGTCAACAAAACACAGAGAAATAGGTGAAATATAGAATAAGCTCTTCTACCAGAATGTCTGCCTCAATGTCAAACCGCAGTCTATAGCTCCAGTTAGGAAGGAAGTACATGAACTCACAAACAAATATACACAGACACACAGACGTACAAACATACACACACACACAAAGACACAGAGGTACACATGTACATACACACACACACACACACAAACATCACAGATATACAAATCCATACACAAATACACATACATGCATACATAGCCATACACAAACAGGCACAGGCACACATGCATACTCACACATAGACCCATACATTCAAACACACACAGAGATCACATATACATGCATAGATACACACAAACATACACACATGCAGACATATATAAATAGACGCAAACATTAAATACACACACACATACACACACACACACACACACACACACACACACCAGTCCTCCATAGATGCCAAGACTGATACAAACAAATGCAGGATAAGAGCAGTCAGTCTGCTAATGTAAGTTTTGTGAATTAAGAATAGTGTTTAGGAATACTGACACTTCAGAATCCAGATGTTTAAAGGGTCTCCTTATCCAGTCTGTCATTGCTCCTCTGCTTGCACAATATAATCACAGCCTGGGAAAGGGGATAACAATAAGAACTATTGAAAGCTCTACCCTTCAGATATTGACTTCTCCCAATAATCATCAATAACTAAATTCATCTGGAAAGTTGTGGAATAGGATGGGCAGAAGCCTCTAGAGTAATGCCTCTCCTAGAAGGTCTGTTTCTCAGTTCTACTGTGGTGATGGTTATGGAAAATGATTTATACTTTGAGATGGAGTTTTAACTAATGTGGGCATATAATTCTCTTAACATGTGCATTTCGGCAATTATTTAGGTTTAGGGGTCAAACATCATGACATAGTTCCTATTTATGCCTTGCAGATGATTGAAAACCTATCTTCCACTGATTTGGGTAAGTAAAGGAATAGACTTGCTCTGGCAACTAAATGTCCAGGGCAAGGACTGGCTTCAGTTACAGGTGGACTGAGCACCCACCTGCTCACTGTGCTACGATTGTCTGTGCTGGCTTGATTTTGACCAGCTAAAAGTTTGTTCTTAGCATCTCAGATGATGGAACAAGCAGTTCTACCTACAGAAATCTTAAAGTGTGGGAAGGTGATCTTTTCTTGCTTCTCTAAAACCTCTGAAAATATTTCCCAGTCAAGTTAGTCACATGCCTTTCCATAAACTGGCTTCAATGGCAGACAACATGATGATTAGTTGCAAAAGGTTGTCACTAAAAAACAAACAGTAGACAGCAGTGAATCATCACATACCTCCTAATGCATATAAGGTAGGAGAGAAGCTATCTCTGTGTGTATATGTTAGCCGTTTAACCCTTTCACGTATTTTTATTTTTACTGATTATTAGACTTGTGTTTGTTGGCTTGATATTTTATTAGCAAAATACATAATGCTTAAAATTTCCCTAATGGAATATATCTCTGGAGGATATCACTTTGTCTACAGTTATAAGTCTAAGTAGTGAATATAGAAGTACTTTTTTTTTATTGAAGACACTATTATATCTAACACACTACTGTTTGTAATTATGGTAACTTGTGCATACTTGGGTACAATTGGTTTGTCCTTGTAGTAGTAATAAAATATTTCCCCAGCTGTAATCTGTAGATCTCTGTTTGGATTTGCTTAAGAAGATTGAAATAAAACTGATTCTTCTCCAGATATCCTCCACAAAGCACTTCCTTTTCTTGAATTCATTTTGTCTGGGCCTCCCTGCGTATCAGTACATTCCTTTTGAATGTGTTATTTTAATAGTTTATTGAAATTTTTCATTTTTGTTCATTATGAAAATATGTTCTACTGCTTTTATTATAAGCATTGAACATTACTTTAGCCTAAGCATTTAAGGTTAAAGCATGATGGGTGTTTTAAGGTGTTCTAAAACCTCATACAGGGAAAAAACTAAACTTAGCCTGTAAGACACATTGTTATCCTTAGAAAATTATAGAAGGCATTTGCTAGGAAGATGCCAAGATGATACTTTAAAATATACTGATACTTTAAAGTGGTCTTGGATGCAGCCTTAGGTCATTTGAACTTGCAAATGTATTGATAAAGTGTTTATTCAAAGTCTGTTCTTAGATCATTACATCCATTCAAGAGATGCTTCATCAAATAGGCTGGAAAATACATTTCATCCTATATTTTATCTTGCAAATTAAAAATAGATGGTCATGTTGAGTTATGGGAAAAAAATCTAGTGGGGAAAAGGTTCAACTCCACCAGCAAGAAAAAAAAAAACAACAAACACAAAAACAAAAACACCCCCCTACACACATATTTCTTCACATTTTGGCTGCACTGAGCTGAGCCATGTTGAGTTAGCAGGACAGGCATGGGGGGAGGGGTTGTGGGTAGGGGGATTGGGAGCGTGGCAGGGGGTGGCAGGGGGGTTGGCTAGCCAGTGAGGGGAGTGCAAGGGAGCTTCTGGTGTCAATAGCTTCTGGAGGGTAGTTATCTTCCCAGGAAATATTACAGCTCTTGTGACAGATGGTCTCAGATCATGGAATAATTCTCATCCACCTTTATTCCTTCTGGATAGGATATTATATACAATTTTGAGGTGTGGTAGGGTTCGATAGTAGGGGCTTCTTATTGGCTTGGTCTGAGATGTTAGGGATGCCTCATCTGTATGTGGAGGGAATTGGGACACTGCCCCTATGTGACTGATGGCCACAATTCTCTCTATGAGAGCCTATGGCTATTTGACAGGGGCCTGGTGCCAGGAGTAGGTGAAGCTCCTACTGTCCCTTCAGGATCCCTGGGGCTACAAGCCTTAGCTCGACCTCACCAGGCTTCCTTTCACGGTCCACTGCCCCACAATATTTCCTCTCATTTGACATTTCTCAAATTACATTGACTGCAGTGCATAAGCAGCTGTTAAAACTTTATCAAGTCACTGGTCAAACTTGAAAACACATATTAATTCCTCCACAGAAATTTTAAAAGTAGCCATCATGAAAAGGATGGCAAGCATTCTAAGACACCTAAGCTCTTTCTAGGTTAATCAAGAGAAAAAGAGGCTTAACATTGTACAGCTGTTGAGAATATTTATCTACCTCAAGTTCCCAAGAGGAAAGGATCTGTTTCCTAGAAAGAGTAGCATTGACATCTGCCAAACCTTCGCATTAATCACTGAACACAGTTACATATCTCTTACAATGTATAACAGGCACTGACAGAAAATTTATTTTGTGGTCTGCCTTTTTCTTGCATGGCTCCAAGGATTTGGATTTACCTGCATGGAGAAGGGAGGGAATGAAGGAAAGACAGACACAGATTGATTCACAGAAACACAGAAAATACTGTGGGTCTCCTGTGGACTGGGCTTTTTGCTGGGGAACTTGCAGTACCCTGTAAGGAAGCTCACTGTGCATTCTATACATTTGAACAGAGACACTGTTTTATTGCATAAACAAGGAAGTGGGGTTTAAGGTATACAGATGAATCAAGAAGACAGACTTAACCTCATCTCTGTAGGTACCATCTTGGTAGGGAGTTATGTTTCAGGCCATCAACATTGGATGAAATCATATGGTGTCAACTCTCATATTGTCCCCTGTCAAGGAAGGCTTTGTCCCTTCCTGAATCTGAAGATATTGGGCTCTAGGCATAGAGACATGAAGACATGGTGCTCATGTCAACGGCACACATTCAGTCAGACCTTCACTCACAGAGAGCTTTCTCTGCTTCAAATTGCAGTGAAATCCATTCATAAAATAATTCAAGGAGCTGGAGAGATGGCTCAGAAGTTAAGAGTACCAGTTTCTCTTCCAGAGGTCTTAAGTTCAATTCCCAGCAACCACATGATGGCTCATAACCATCTTAAGTTCTCATGCCCTCTTCTGGTATGCAGGTGTACATGCAGATAGAGCACTCATATACATAACAATATATTTTTTAAAAATCAGTTAGTAACTTACTTCTGTGCAAAGCAAAATGGTCTTAAAACCTAACCTTCTATAGCCTGAAATTTTCAGCTAATTCCTGACAATGCAGCATATGAAAAATAATCAAATGGGTGAGAGGAGTATTCTGTCAAGGACATAGTCACTGGAGTAGAAAGTACTGGTTAAGTTAGCTATTTTCTTTTAAAAGATGGATAGGAAACCAGTACTGCTACTTTCTAACTTTAATGGGCTTATGTTACTAGCACAATGAGTTTAAATACAAAGTATATTAGGTGATAGTGTTTTAGCTGCCTTTAGATTAAAAATAATTGCCTGTCTCATAAACACCTGAGAGCCCATACCACACCTGTTTCTTAATCTGAAAAGTGATTCTGATAAAGATGCTTGTTCCCATCTTCCTGAGGCTGAAAGATTTCACATCTTCAGTCAGCAAACTGTCAAAGCGATTTACAAAGTCAGGGGAAGATATAACTCAGGGGGAAACCTCATCCGAGGACCTCGAGGATACAAGGCTAGTTAAAAATCAAACTTTATCTGCAAAGAATATACATAAATCAGAGCTAATCCATTAAAAAGTGGAGCTAATGGTATTCTAATAGAAATATCTAAGTAGTAATGTTTATCAGCAGTAAATTGGAAATGATCAAAATCAGAGTCACAAGGTGACTTTTCAAAGTAACATTCTTCAAGTAGTAAGAAAACTAATTGCATAACATTTAAAAGAGCAGCACCCTGGGAAACATGATGGGAATAATCTGACATTCTACCTCCCAACAGCTGAAAGGCGCAGACATGCCTGATTCTGTCCTAAGTTTACTAAACCAGAGTCTACATCTATTTTCAGATGCCAATTTTTCTTAAAAAAAAAAAAAAGAAAAGAAAAAAAGAACAGTGAAAAGGTTGCATGTGCTCACTTGCTCAAATTCCCAAAAAGAATCCACACGTGCACACACAAATATATAGACACTCTCTTACTCTCTTATTGTGTACACACAAACATACACACACACTCACATACACACAAATGCACATACATTCTCACACATACTCACACACAAATTCACACACACACAAATGGATATGCATTCTCACACGTAGACACACACACAAATGCACACACATTATCGCACTTACACAAAAACATACACACTCTCACATACACTCCCACACAGAGAGGAGGTATTCTTTATCTGTCAGTTCTCTAATTCAGGCACAAAGAAAATGCAGACTAGGATGACCTATTTATCAGTAGCAGTTCCAGGGAATAGCACAAATTTATAAGCAGCTAGAAGAACACAATGCCACTAAGCAAAGTGCTTCTGTTAAGTAAACCAGCATGTCATCCTAAATTACTCTTGTCTTATCATAAAGCAGTGAATCATGGTGCTCTTGCCACAGCACCCTGTGCCTCTTCTACTCAGAGAACGCTGGACCTTGGAATGACAGCCCCAGTTTGGACTGGGAGTGTGCATTGGTCACATTTTCTTGACACATTTGTCACAGTTTCAACCTTCCACTTGATTCTCAGGCACTGTTTCAATACAGAACAGTCAAGATTTGTTTCCCTTGAATCTCACCCAGTCAGGAAGATACAGATGAGTGTAATTTGTGGTGGGATGTGTTCATAATGATCACCAACCTTAGATAGTCTCAGGACAGGGATTAATAAATGGTTTGGCTGATTTCTACAGATAAATTGGCAATATCACTCTAAGGGCAGAATTAACAAAATTCAGTACTTTCATGAGATGTAAAACACTGTCTATCAATTTTAATCCACTGTTCATTTCCTCTCCTTTCATAAAGAGTTCTACATCTGAGCACACCAAGGTGGATTCCAGAGACACAACTAAAGGACAGGAATATCAAAGCTTACTTCTTTTCCTGTAGAAGAGAACAATTCTAAAGTCTGTGGAACAATAGAGAATCATAGAGAGTTTGAAACATATTCTAGAGATACTATTGTTCTCTCATCTTATAAGGCATACTTATATTTAGTTGATTTTGAACGTGAAGTTTCTTAATACTTCTGTGAAGAACATAGCCAAGCTCCTGAGGGACCTTCCTCAGCATGAGAAAAAGAAAGCAGGACACCATGAAAGGATGAGAATGTCTTAGAAGAGTTCTAGCTTTGGCATTTCCTGTAGACTATCCTGGGTTAAAGTCCTGTCACTCAGCTTCAAAGCAGCTCCAGAAACCATACAGGAATAGGCGTCATCATGTCCACTTTAATACATTTTGTTTTCCTTCTCAAAAAACAAACCGGAACTGTACTCATTGTACCGACACATAGACTCAAGTGACAAGGGACTGCTCTTGGTATGTTCAGAATCTCAAAAGTGAAATAAAGTTCAAGACCGGAAAATTTAGTTATTGAGCAACAACGAACGGCTGCATTTGTTTTTGATTCGTTTTCTCCTCGCTCTATTGTGTTTTGATTTAATAAGCCTCGTGTGTGAAATTAGACTCAACTGTTACTTATTATCCTCATAGAACGTTCGTCTGAGGTATGGATTGTTCCTCTCGTACCTCGGAGTCTCCTTTCAACTTTCCCTCTCTTTATACTTAGGCAGCAAAGCATGTTTTTCATCTTCCGTATGTATGAGCTCAGCTGATGGAGCCGTCTCTTACACTCATCCTTGAAGGCAGACTATTCCCATCAATGGACATTCAGATAACACTGCTTTGAGGAGTCGTGATGAGAAGCACTTCATCTTAACGGGGGAGGGGGGCGGTTGTCTGTGTCTTGTTTTGCTTTCAGGTTTTATTTATATGGCTCTCAGATAAGGACCTTCCTTCTTGTTCTGAGCTTTTGATTTTGCACTGCTTTTACTTCCAAAAGGCATTTGAAGGTTGCTTATAATGCAAGGTTCACAAATTGTGAAAATCTGTAAAAGAGTTAAAAGTCACAGAAGAGGAACGATGAAACGATGCCAGCATAAAAAAAATGTTAGTTCCTTGAGCCAAGCAGTAGATCGTGCAGAGAGTACGAGGAAATGATGGGTTTCATAATCCTCATTAGCTGGCAGAGGGAAAGATGCAAAGAGACAAGTTGCCTCATCAGGCTAGACAACAGCTCGGTTTACACAACCGAATAGTGAACCTTGTTTATTTTATGTATCACAAAGCATTTTGGTATTATTTTAGTAATTGTTTAAAAAATTACATAAACATGGTATACACTAAAAATAAAAAATAATATGTACAAAACAATCACATTTATAATTCTCACCCAGAGTCATACCAAGGGCCCAGCCCAGCAGAAACCTCTCTCCTCTGAGTAGAACTCATAGAACATGAACTGGTTTTAGCTGTTTTGTTTCAATATATTTTAAAAATATATCTTTTTGGCAATTTATTGTCACCTTAGAAATGATAGGTTCAGAGACTTGCATCCCCATTCACTCACTATTGATCTCTTTGAACATTCTGGAAAACTTGCTATAGAAACAACAGCCGTCAAGCCCAGTCTGCTCTACAGTAACAATAACCTTGTTACTATTCCTTTTTAACTTGTGCAGTACACAACGCACCTTTTCTGTTTGCCTCTCTCCATAGTCCCTTGCTGAAGGACACTGGAATGCTGAAGATTATAGATTCATGTGCCAGTGACCTCAGTCTGGACCCAAAACAAGCCATAATATTCACCATGGCCCCTGGCAGAAAAACACTCACGCCCTACTTTCATGGTTGCATTCATAGTTCATCACTAACTTCTGCAAACTTCTAATAAAGCTTTATATTTGGGGTTTTGAATCCATGATAAGAAGATATTTGTAATATTTATTAGCTAATAACTTTCCATTCCTCTTCTTTCTATCTCTGTGGCGATGTCTTACTAAAATTTTCATTTTGATTGGGAAGAGTCAGAATGTTTCTGTCCATTATTAATGAAGATGGTTTTGTGGTGATCAAGAATTTCAGCATTCTAGCAGAATCACTACCCTCATTTTCTGCCCAGGATTAGCTCTTTTTTTTTTCTCCGATAGCTTGGGTCCCTTACACATGCTGCTGCTGAGTACACAGAAGGGGTGTGAGCTTTGAGTGACAAGCGCCGTGAAACTTCCATCATATCCTAACATGGGATGGAAAAGAAATTCCCAGAGCTGAAGGGGGGCAGCCGTCAGACATTTGCTGAAATTTAAAATTATCCTGAGCATTTTCATAATTCTGCTTCTCCGAGAAAAGTGCTAATTTGCCCCTAATTAATCACCCCTAATAATTTTTCTGTTATCTTTTCTATGAACAAAAAGCTTTATCACATTGCAGCAACACTTGAGGTGGTTCATGGGAATAAAATCAATCAGTTGCAATTGTTTTAAACATCCTCGTGCCTCCTCAAGGTTGGTGACTGCTCCTGTGATTTCAGTGACACTGTGGCTTCAACCTATGAAAAGAATCACTTTCTAATGTGCTCATCTGTAGAACAACGTGCGACTGAATTGTGAAGTCTGCTTAACTGCCAACTGTCTTAATGTTTTACTTACTACATCTTCCGTGCAAAATTTATTCTACCAAGGAAAGCACAACAATTCAACCAAGAGCATTGAAATCACTGTATCTAGAGCCACAGTCCCTCTTCATTTCTCTTTTATCTTACATTTTTGTACTGGGAAATACACTAAAATGCATAAAGCAGTATGGTGCAGCTAAGGTACCCATCACTGGCTAAAATAACTATGATATCTCCATCTCTGCCCTCAACTCCACCCTCACACTGATGGCTGTCAAGGGACGCAGAGAAATCACACGCTTTCATCTCTAGGTGCAGTGGGTACACACTTCTGAAAGGTAGTGGTTGTTAAAAGCAGAGCTCTGATGCTGTGATCACAGCTAAAAAAATCTCCATAATTCCTTCAGATCACTGTGTTCTGCCAGTACAGCATCCCCAATTAACTTCTTCTTGTGACTGCAAATAGTTGGGAAAACAGCCCTTTGTAACACCTTGGTATACTTTCCAGCTTTCTTCTTTCCTTGCATACCTCTGTGTGTGCTCCCCATGCCAACATCACCCTGGCTGCCACCTAGGCATCCTGGCACCTAGAGCACAATGGTATCCAAACTTTGTCTTAAACGCTGCAACATTTTTCTCAAACCAATAGCATTTATTATGAGAATTCCCTTCATTCTTTCTTCCTTGTGATGATTTGAACCTGAAGGGATGGATTATGATGGTTCACCTAATCATTTCCCCTTCAGTGGTCATTGTGAAACACTCTACCTCCTTTGGGTGCCTTACTTTTATTTATTTAATGTAAAGATTCTTGAACTATACACCATAGCCGAATGTGACATTTTACAGTGTAGCTGATAACAAATTTTGCTGCTGCAAAATAAGTTACTATTTCTGCTGATCTCAAAGGGCAAAGACAGCCTAAGATGAACACACAATCACAGTTAAATCATTAGACAACACATTTGAATGACATGCTACATGAGCTCAGACTCGATGGCTCTGGTTATCTCAGAATACTTGGCCTTCTTTCTTATTTTTTATAGTCTCTATGCAGAAAACTGGTAATTTGCAGCCACATAAAACATACGTCTTGACTCTAGTGTATAGTTTGGGTTAACTTCATACATATTACCTAACCTGAAGAGTTTTAACCCCCTTACAGATGACAACAGTTCCTGATCCTGGATGGTTGTGAGGATTTGACATATGAATGAGGTAATTAGACTGGTATACAATAGCCAGAAAAACACTAATAAATGCTAATGCTTGCAGTAACAGATACAATCCCAAACTCAGATCCAGATTGCAAAGACTACACATAGGGATACAGCATATTAGATGCAAAATAATGGCAGTGAGTGAATCTGTGACACTAGATATCAGGGTGGGGATTATTTCCAGACCAGGAGCATGCCTTACAGCCAGTGTGACACCCCCCTCTTTTTTTTTTTTTTTTTTGCTATGTGCTGGTTACAAAGTGCTGTCAACTTTTGGTAAATTAATAAATCGTGCACTTGACTTTGTACTTCTAAATATGTGGTTCATATTGCCCATTCATGCAAGAGTAGCAATAACAAGTGCTTTCTGAACAGAGATGAGGCCTGCTTCTTAGAAATCCATGCCCTGTATGGTAAACTTGATCAAATCTAATGGGAGGGAGAGTATGCCATAAACCCACCCTAGGAAGGGATCTATTGGGGTTGTTTACTGCTACATGTGACATGTTCATTACTTAATGGATATGGAAAATACCTTGTAAGAATTTATGTTTATATACATAGGCTAGTGCCACTTTTAGCCTTGACTAGAGAAGTTACTTTTTGTGGTGGTTCATACAGAGATTCATAGCTGGCTAAAGTTAAAGTGATAAGAATAAGCAGCTCTTAAGTGTTCTATCCTAAACATGGCACAGCCCAGTTAACACAGTAGAACAGACCAGAAAGAATGTAAGTGCCAGTGATACCGAAGTGTGCCACGACACACTGTGTTCTGGATATAAGGTGACTTTTGTTGTCATGAAATCACAGCAGCTGTGGTTACATGAATATATTTGAGCCCTTTTAGCATGCCTTTGTAAATGGAGGAGAAGTCATCCTGGAGCACCTATTATCAATTGACTGATTGTGGAGGGAGAGACATTTTTTTCAATGGCGCATCAATGATGCGCCATTGAAAAAAAGTGTCTCTCCCTCCACAATCAGTTAATAATACCCCCACCAATGCTAATGAAATAAATCCTAATTAAACTTGAGAGAAAAAGAGTATGAAAGTTGAAGGGAATTCATCATAAAGAAATTCAACAAGGAGGACAACAAGAAGTACTGAAGCTGAATATGATCCAGATGTATCTTATAGCTATATGAAAAAGCTAAAAGCCACATTGTTTACATGTATGATGCTGTCAAAAGTAAGTAGCAATAAAAGCCCCTAGATTGTAACAATGAAACAGAAAGCACCTAAAGGTAGACAAATATTCATTTCATTTCTGCTATGTTAGTATCTCCTTGCTCTAAATTTCTCTATGCAAAACTATCTAACAAAGAACAGGTTTTATTTTTTAACTGTTGGCTTCAGAAATTTCAGTCTGTGACCACTGATTTCATTTACCTTGGACCCAAGGAAACCCCAAGTATTGGGAAAGTGTGGGCATGCAGAAGAAAGCTATTCATCCCCAGGAAGCAAAGAGAGGTGGGAAGAGTCAGGGCATTCCCAAAGCCTATCCCCAGTGACACACTTCCTCTAACTAGGCCTGACCTCCTAAAATTCCCACCAGTAGCTGGAAATGAAGCCTTTAGCACATACATCTCTGGAGGAAACTCCAAATGCAAACACAATACCTGTTAGTAAAACAGTGGTGCATAGTAACTCTTTGATAGATAGATAAATATCTAGATTTTTGATAGATAGATATCTTTAGATAGTTATCTATCATTGATGGATAGATAGATAGATAGATGATAGATAGATAGATAGATGACAGATTGATGATGGTAGATACATACACACATACATACACATATGCATGCATACATACATAGATGATACATACATATTTATGTATATATATATATATATATATATATATATATATATATGATAGGTAAGTAGATAGACAGACAGACTAAAGGACAGACAAATGAATGACTATATGTGTGATAAAGAGAAGAGAAAGAGATAAGTAAATAGATACAAAGACAAAGGTGAGTAGACAATCACTATGTGTTGGAATTGTTACCGTTCTGTTGAATTTTAGGATATTTTTTAATTGAAAATAATGTTGATTCAAGTCAAACACTACCTATATTTTGAATTTTCTCTTTTGGATTTGTTTTCATATTTGAGGGACAACCTTGTATATCAAAATAGCAGGCAATTTCTACCTTGCTTTCTCTAAATTTCTCTAGGAAGTAAAACTAGGATTATACCTGCAACACCTTTAGTCTTATCTTGTCTGACTAGAGCAGAGCTGAGATGCCGGGCACTCTGACATAAGTTATGGGATACCTAAGCAATCCTGAGGAGGCATGGCTCCACCTATGAACAAATGAAACTTATCAACCTGGACTGATGCATAATCCTTCTTCCACATTACCTCCAAGAAGCATCAGTGAATTCATGACTGAGAGAGTTACTGCTTTTCTTCAAGTGGTGACATTTCAAGTGTTCAGAACATTCAGTGTTAAAGAACACAGGCCCAAGAAATAGATATTTGATTTAGCACTTTCAAACAGCCACACTCATTGTGTAGAGCAGAATGAAGTGAGCGAGGTCCAGTGTTTCATGGGTGAGCCTGCTTTTTGATGCAATTTTACCCACCAAACTAGGAGGATCCTGGTCCAGGATGTGTGCAAAATGTGTTCAATAAGACAAAACAATCCAGTTGTCATCATGTTAATCCTTTTGCTTTAGCACTCAGTGTACACAGTTAGACATCCTAAAAGATGGCCTAGTTGATAATCATGCTTCTTGAATTCAGCATGGGTGCAGCAGAGTCAGCTTAATCAAAGTTACACAGCATTGAAAATTTTAACAATGAAAAACAGTTAAGCACATAGATCCTAATCAGTATTTTCTAACATTACTACAGATAGAGAAAATGTAATTATAAGGATGTTAGAAAGAATGCTCTTTTTTATTTTGCTGTAACAGCACACAGCTGGAAATTGCTCATTATTAGCTTGCAAATCCTATAGGAAAATAGGGAATTATTTTTAGTAGTCAGCGAATTTATAGGGCAATTATGGGTACTCACACCACTTCCAGAATGTATGAATCCCACATTTTTATTCCCAGTTGACAAGATGGTTCTTTATCAATTTTACTCACTGAGCATTGATTTTTGGGAATGAAGAGTGCTTTTCCTGTAATACTGTAGGTAGAAATAGTCATCTATTAATTCAAGTTGTTGGTAAGGATTATTAAAAAATAGTTTTTTAAAGTTCTACGATGATGATGATGATAGAATCACCTTATTTTTTTCATCAATGAATCCCTAAAATACTTCCACATGAAATTACACATCTTGCCTTCCTCCTGTGACAATTAGAAGCAGTGCAACTAGCTTCTTGAAAAGCTAAGTCCTTCTTTATTCTCTGGATTCTTCTCTTTAGTACTTAAAGACCTCCCTCATGTCATGTGCATTGCCTTGCAGTTCTGAGACTATGCTTCTGTTAGTCCACACGTTTTTCCAGTTCAGATCTTGGAAAGATGGATACTTTGCTGCATAGATCCTTAGATTGGTTTGGTCATCTCTACTTCTCCCATCCCCTCACTGTGCCTTCCTCAGCCAAGTCAACTGAATTTCCAACCCTATTGGTTTTCCTGTGAATGTCACTTTTACCCTTAGGCTGAAAGCAACAAAGTCTTAAATATGCAATCTCATAAAAAGATTTCATTTTTTTTCTAAAATTATGTTGAGGCCTGAAAAGAATGTCAAACCTCTTGGACCTGGAGATATAGGCTGTCCATATGTGTATTGAGAATAAAACCTGAGTCCTCTATAAGAGTATGTACTCTTAACCACTGAGCCATTTCTCCAACCACTAAATTATTTGTTTGTCTGTCCATCTGTCTGTCCATATATTTCTCTCTGCCTGTCCATTTGTCTGTCTGTCGATCTATCAATCTATCTATCTATCTATCTATCTATCTATCTATCTATCTATCATTTGCTCACTATCCAGACATATAGGTATTATCACTAAAACCTGTCTTCTGATTAAATAGTAGGTGATCAATTATTTGGGGTTCTCTTATTGACCTCTTTGTTGCAATACTTTTTCCCTTTCATCTTCTGCACATATTCCATTTTCTTAGCAATTGTTTATCTAAAAAGCACTAACATATAATTAAAGCCAACATGTAAAATTATTCTTGGGTCTGGAGTTTTGGCTCCATGATTAAGAGTTCTTGTTGTTCTTGCAGACAGATTCAGTAACTAGCACTCAATCAGCTAAAACCCACCTGTAATCCCAGATCCAGGGCACTTGACACCTGACACCTGACACCTTCTTCTGTGTTCCATGGGCACCTGCACACACAACTTAAAATAAATCTTTAAAACAAAGAAGTAAATATTCTCATGTAAAGAATGTGTTAATCAGGTAACCAGAAGTTCTGAACTGAGATCTCTGAGGGGACACAAGAGCAGCATTTAGAGCAGACAGGCAGCACTCAGAAAGAGAGGTCAGCATGAAACTAAGGAGACTTTTAAAGGGGGCTTGAGGAACCATAACACTGAGTGTAGGAAGGGACTGGGATGAAACACCTGCTTTGCTCCTGGAAGGGGCTTTTGTGGCTAGGAAAGATGGTAGGGTTGTCCTTGGATGGAATTCTCTGTCACTGATCATGTGAAGGTGTGGAAAGGGGCAAGGAAAACACAAAAGCTGCACCTTTCCTCGTGGTATGGCAAACTCTGTTTCAGGGTAGATATACTTACTCAAACAGTTAGATGGCGGTTTAGAATTTGCTGACCAATTTCTACCACAAATACTCAGCTTTGAAGATTTAACACAAACTCTGCCAAAGGCAGTGCATCCATCAATAAGGAGAATGACTGTTCTAATGGGCTTTACTTACGCAAGCATACAATAAACCCAATAAGGCCATGTGTCACAGGACTCTTAATCCCCCCCACTGCCATAATCAAACTTCATCTTAATGTTTACTGTCTCAGACTAAAGTCTGTCCATTGTGTCAGAGCAAATAACTTTAATTTCCTTTTTATCTCCTGTTCTAGCTCTGTATATAGCTGACCTACCCCCTTTACATAAATTCCAGTAGCTCATGGTAGCATCCTTTGACTATGTGAGGTGAATCCATCATTTTTCTCACCCCGCATGAATTTTTAACCCAACTCAGTTAATTGCAAAGTATTTGTTGTTATAACAAACTTTGGGCTTGTTCACTTTTATCCTTTCTAGCACCTGCATTATAGTCAGGTGTTGAATTCTCACCAATTATGCCTAGGTAATAATTGTTCAATATGTGCATATTTGGTTAATTCACTAAAATTTAGAGTTTTAGTTTCTCCGTTCATCTTTTATTTCTATACACATTTAAAGGCATCATTTGGGGTGATATTCTACCTTTTCTCAGTTCACCCTTCCTTTTTATTTAGTCAGTGATCTTGTGTCAAATGTGCGAATTTGGCAAAAGATTTGCGAACTCATTCAGTTGAAACCTGAGAAGCATTTAGCCATGTTTGATATACATATTCTTTGTCTTCCAGAATTTTAACATTATCCTCCACCTCACAAATTTAAAAACAATCAATTTTAATCTGCATATGTAGAGAAGCCCTTCCTTTAACATACAGATTATATAAGCACGCATAAGGTTTTTATGACTTTGGCAAGGAATGTAGAGTTCAATCCAGAGGCTCCTTGTTATACTCATATAGGATGGGATCTCCTCGCGTATTCTATCAAGCAAATTGCTATGGTGAATAAACTGGCCTCCTGTTTACTTGGATGGCAGCCATTCTGTCTCTGTAGTGTGAGAGGAGTTTGAGAAAGGAGGCATGTTCTGCAAAGCCTGAACAAAATCCAAGCTTTGTAAACTATGGTTTAAGTCCTCACCTCCTGCCATTGTCAGGAGGATGATAGGTTCCTGATGTGGTGGTTAGCACTAAACCATTGTAATCAAGCTCTGTCAAGGTTGAAAGGTGTTTGTGACCCATAAAAACTATGTCCTGAAGTCCTGACTGCTAAAATGACCTCACCTTTTGCCTGCTGTCCCCTGCAATCATAGAAAATTCACCCTGGAAGGCACAGTGGATAAATGGATAAGTCGTTATGACAAGAGCATTGCTTCTTGGAAAGAGCAGGGGACTATATGGTCTGTTCTGCCGGCTCAAAGAAACCCTGCTGAAAACCTTGCTAAGCTACGCATCCTTTCCAAACAAAAGGAGAGTGTCTGTCATGCCATGGTCCCCCTGACTGACCCAGTTCTGAACTTACTGAGCGCTTCTCTGCCTTCGGGATGTCTTCCACTTTCACCCACATAATATCACAGTGCTATGGCTTTTTCTTCCTGCTCACCCCCATACCCTTTGACTCAGAAGGGCTCTTAACAAAAATCTACATGTAGAAGTGTGGATGGCAGTGAACCTTGAATACACATCTGAAGGACAGCTCGCATGCCAGGTCTAACATCTCAAGCTTCCATTTTTACCTGACTTCAACATCAACACAAAGCACAGTAGAGAGAAAGGAGTACAGACGTTCTGCTCAGGGATCTGCAGAGTGGGTATTCTGGAGTCCAGGACACTGTACGCGAAAGCAGACCTAACTCCGAGAGACTCATTCTATTTTTCTGCAGAGAATTTCTACAATTCTTGTGTGCCACATCACTGGACTACTTCCGTTGGCTCCAGAGGTGTTTGCATCCTTTAAACCTACTTCACCTCTGTCCCATACATTCTTGCTGATGTGGGTATACACACCCACCTCCCCATGCCCGCCCCCCCACACACACACTTTGTCACCACTGTGGATTTAAAATAACTGTATGCCTGCTTTAACCACATGAATACATTCCAAGACTGCCAGAGTGCCAGAGGATGCTGGGAACCTCAAGTAATTCTGAACCTTGTATCTTATATACTGTAGATTTTCTCTACATGTTTACTCATGAAAAAGCTTAATACATTAACTGGGCATGACATGTATTTAACAATATTGACTTATAGCCAACCAGTGCATGATAGCACTGCACTATAGTAAAACAACATGAGAATACTCTCTCTCTCTCTCTCTCACTTGCTCGCTCGCTTTCGCTCTAGCTCTGTGTGTATGCATGAATATGTATATGTGTTTGCACGTGTGTGTGTGTGTATGTGTGTGTGTGTGTGTGTGTGTGTGTGTAGTATTATAGTCTATGCTCTCCTATCATGTACTTATTATTGAATTTCATGCCTTGTGGTGAATAAAGGGAGGGGAATTGTACAGATACTGTAATGCTGTCAAGTAAGGCTACTTCCTCAGGTTTAACTGTTACACTGCAAAACTGTTCTATTAGCCAAGATGACTTCTAAGTGAGTCCTAGACAGGTAAAAGAGATGTTTTACACTCTGACTGGGAAAGAAATGTGACAATGTGAGATATTATCACAGTTCTCTGAATAGCACACAGTTTCAAACTCATGAATTATTTCTAGAGAATTGTAAAATGTTTTCAAGCTACTGCTCACTATATCTGAAATCTTAGAAAGGGAAAGTATGGATAAGAGGTGATGGGATGGTTGTAATTAAGATTTCCAGACCAGGAGCAATTTTTATTTGGGTATCACCTTAAAAAGTTTCCTGGAGTACTTCAGAAATTTTTAACACAGTAGACATGTCCCTATAACTATCCTGCTGATATTTCAGTAGATTTATCCAAGGATGTATGTTGAAAATCTTTCCTCTTATATCTCAAAGAAGACCCTCAAATCACAGTTTCTAGGATTGAGGACCATGTCAGTGGGCAGTTTCACAATTTTCCATGGTCTTTTCCTTCTCAACTTGAAAGCTCTGATTTATTGTGACAATCATTGGCACCACAGATTGAAAGAAAATTGCAGCATTTCTCTTGCCAAAGTATTACCTACCCACCACTTGAGATATTTAAGCTAGCATAGAATAATGTTTTAAAAGAATAAAAGATTTATGTTTGGGTGTTTTAGACAAAGTAATGATTTCACTGGGTTTCCAATACAGGATAAGACTGGGGAAAATCTAAGCGAATATTTGGAGATAAGTCCTAAACAAACATCGACAAAGGGTGTTAGGATAGTTGAAGGTGTGCTATGGTTATTTTCAAATCCCTATTCATCACATAGTTCTTCACCATATTCACTCGTGAGCCACATCACCAAAGGCGTTTATACCTTGGAGGATACAATTGACATTTTGCTATGCATGCCTTTCTACAGGCCACAGTATCTTGCTGGTAGTGTACTCGTGTGGTTGGTTGACTATGTAGCTGACTCCTTAGGTCTTTGTGAGGACTGCTCTTACTGAAACCATGCTTTAATTGTCTTCAGAGTCTTTCATCTCTTCCTCACTGATATTCCGCTGGCACAAAAGTTTATCTTTGCAATGCCATATTTCACTCTGCCTTTGCTGATGTGACTATAATATCTATCCACCTCTAGCACAAAGGAAAACAGAGAGTCATGCATGATTTCCTGATGTATTAGCTGGTGCCAAACTTCCTACAATGGCACTTGTCCGTAAAAGCCACCTAAGATGCTGAAGAGCAGCATTGAACTATGGTGGCAAAAGGATGGCAGGAGACATTCAGTGTCTCCTACTCCCCTGACCTCAAGCTGCCACTAAATAACTGAATACTTCTTTACTCAGGGCAAGAAACACGATACAGTCCACCCTGCTCCAGAGGTCACAGTGTTCTACTGATTTTCTGGGGATGATGTGTAAACAACTGGCCCTGTTCCTCCAGTGCTGGCCCACTTCACCTTGACCACCTTCTAGGAAGTTTCTAGAAGGGAATTTCTTTCAGCAGCAGATCTCATGTCCAATCCCATCTTTTCCTGTCTTTCTTCCTCATTTTTTTATTGATGTTCTTTTGCAACACCTCCAAAATTAACAACCTTTATCTTTTTTAGGAAAACATAGGTCTCTGAAGCATGTTCCTGGTCACATCTACACCATTATGATCCAATGTCTATCCTCTGCTTTTTAAGGAAAGTACAGATTTGATGGTGAACTCCTATTTCAAAGCAAAGGGAAGAATATCTTTGTGAATGAAAGATGACAAGATGTGTGGCAGATAAGGTAGTGTACTAAACCCATATCCATCGTTCTGTTGTGAACTCATAAATCCAATGGCAGGTAAGCCTGTTGTCTGCCAGTAACTCAAGATAACCCTTCTTCTTATTGGCCTGAAAGTCCAACTGATCTAGGTAACCAAGTTTTACCATGGATCCAAATGCCAAGACTTATCAAATATCAGATGCAGAGATGTTTGCATAGCAGACTTGGAAGGGGCTTACAATTGGCATTTATGGCAAATTCTTGGGTGATGCCAATGTTTGCTGCTCCAAAGGCTACACCATAACTGCTCCTGTGACCAGGTTTTAGCTGTACCCTCCTGAGGCATAGAACCTAGCATTTAACCCTGACTCAGAATTAATTGATGCATCTTTAAAAGTTAAACCTATTGATTTTCATTAGTTAATATATTTAAATGGCTCGAAAGTCAACATTTATAATGAAATGGAAGGATTCCTTCTAAACATGATGAAAGCATTGACCGTAACCCCAAAGCCAGCATCATGCCCTGTCACAAACTTTCCATGAAAGAAATACATGGAGGATACCGATATCAACTCTCCAGTTCTGCAAGGATTCTCTATGTTACTATGTATAAAGAAAGCCTGAGAGAACACACTGGAAAGAAAATATTCATATAGGCAGCATGGATGCATATATGTATTAAAAATTCTGTACAGTGCAGGTATAAATAATAAATGCATAATTGAAAAATGTTACAAAGATGGCAAACAAACCAATGACTAAATTGAATTTTTCGAGTTTTCAAGGTTTATAATTAAATTCCTGCCTAAGATCCTTAAGAATGTCCCAATGACAGCGGATGGATGGCTCAGTCAGTGGTATCCTAGTACGATCTCTAGAAACTGTAAGGTAGAAAGAGCTTACTTCCACAAGATGCCTTCTAGTCTCCATATACCATCACTGATACATGTAAAAATATAATTCATTTTTTTCACAAAGATCATCACAATCAATGACATGAACACTTTTTTGAATAGCTAGACTCAAACTCATAAATGTCCCCTTTCTTTACATCAATGAATTTATGTAAATAATAGAAAAGCAACCTGAGGTTTTTAAAAAATGTTGCTAGTTTGTGTTTAGAGGACCTTTATGTTCACAGAAAACTGAATGGAGAGAGAGAGGTTTTCTGCAAACCTATTCCCCTGAACAAGTAGGTCTCCCATGTTAACAACAACCACCCTGAAAGGACATTCCTGAAAACCAGTTGACTCAGTGGAACATCCTCCCTGCTTTCCTTAGCATGAGGGTTCAGTCTCTGTGTTGTATGATCAGAGGGTCTGGGCAAATGCTCCATCTCATGTTCAAATGTACCTGCCTTAGCATAATGCCACTGCCCTAGAAACCCTCTGTGTCTTTTCATTCCCTTCTCTGCTCATTGTCTGGGGAGTCACTGATCTTTTTACAGGCTTCCTGGTTTTGCCTTTTCCAGAATGTGAACACTGGAATCATAATGGGTTGTTTGCTCAGACTGACTTCTCTCACTTAGCAAGCATGCTTGGCATGGTTTCATGCCTCATTTCTCTTGTAATCAACATGAATCTTCAATATAAAGATGCAACTTCCATTCATGAATCCCATGAGCTTAATAAGGAAAGGCTAACATCACCGCACTGTAAAACTATTGGTAATTAAATGTTAAACCACTAATAGTAAAGTGTATTGGAAATCCATAATTGAAGTAGCAGGATATGAGATCATGAATACAGTAGATACAATAGTAATCTCTAATACATATAAATATCAGATATTAAAATTTTGACATTTAAATTCTTGATAATGAGATGGAATTTGAAGCCTGTGGTCGTGCCTTAATAGTTTTACTTTGGTTATAACTTTAGAATCATCTATACAGGTATTTCTGGAAAAGCCACTAAATGCCAGCCAGCAAGGCAGGAATTCACATTAATGTTGGATTATTTATTTAATCTTCCCAAAAAATCGACAAGGGAGGCAAAATTAATGCCTCTAATTTAAATCTACTAAAAAAAAACAGCCCAAATAGATTGGATATCTTCCTTTTATAGCACAGCAATGGCTCAGCTAGAATGAAAACTCTGGCGTCTGCCATACCTGGAATACTTTGGCTATGTCAAGCATCCAGTTTCCTTAAGCAGTGCTTTGGCTCTGTGTGTGTGTGTGTGTGTGTGTGTGTGTGTGTGTATTTTATATTCATGATTTTAAGTTCATCAGTCCCCTTCATTTCTGGAGGAGGCTCCAAAAGTTTCTATTAGCCACTTAGTCTACAAATTTGATTTTAATAAATATTTTTAAAAATATTTTTTAACTCTCACCATTGTTAAGAGTTGTTTGTCTGTGGACTACTGAGGTGGTGGCTGTGGAGAATGGAGCCTTGCCTCCTAAGCAAGTTAGATTTGGCCAAGGAGATAATATGGCTGGTTCTGAGATGGTTCTGATAGCTCCTGGGTGGACTGGATTGCCAGTTGCTTTCAAAAACTGCAAGCAGTGGCTCATGCTCAGTGATCACCAAGAGCCCAAAAGTGGACACGATGCTTCAGTCCCTCAACCTTCAGGGCTTTTGCTCTGTCTCCATGGCATTCTCTCTCTCTCTCTCTCTCTCTCTCTCTCTCTCTCACTCTCTCTCTCTCTCTCTCTCTCTCTCTCTCTCTCTCTCTCTCTCCATCCCTCCCTCCCTCCCTCCCTCCCTTCCTGCTTTCTCTCTCCTTCCCTCTCTCTCTCTCTGTCTCTCCAGATAGATAGATAGATGGATAGATAGATAGGTAGATAGATAGATAGAGATAATAGATATTCATTTATATCCCCCTTTGCGGTCCCTTCCTCACAGAATCCCCCAGACCCGTCTGTCTCCTTCTCCTCTGAGAGAGTAAGAACCCTGAGTTTTAACCCCCATGGTGACACATCAATTTTCTTCAGGATTAGGCACATGCTCTCCCACTGAGGCAAGCCAAGCCTTCCCTGTTGGGAAACAGATTCCACAGTCAGACTACAGCTTTAGGGACAGTTCCCTCTCCAGTTGTCAGGGGACCCACATGTAAACTGAGCTGCACATCTGCTACATATGTGCTGAGTATGTTCTTTGGTTAGTGGATCTGTTTCTGAGAGCTCTGAGGAATCCAGGTTAGTTGGCTCTGTTGGTCTTCCTATGGAGTTCTGATCCCCTAAAGAGCCTTCAGTCCTTCCCTAGCTACCATCCTATTTCTAACAGTGATGCTGGCTCAGCCACAACCTGCATAGAGTAAGACTCCTGATTTAGGAACACCCTTCCTTAGAAAACAAAAAGGACAGGATACCTATTGAAGAAATCCATGTCTTGCTAGTGATTTATAACTTTTATTTTTCCCTCTTTAGCCAGGATACAGCCCTTGTTTCATTAGGTTTATTATGTTTTTAATTACCTTTGGGACCTATTTGGTGCCTAATTATCTGTATGACAGGAAATTAAACTAAGCTTCTCTTTCTCTCAGGCACTGGTAACCCCAGCCCACCCTCTACACTCTCCCTCCTTTTCTTCCATTCCTTTTTATTTTTCTCAGAATGACAACATGAGCTGCAGTCTAAACCAACATGAACTTGATGAAGCACATTCAGGCTGGGAGTTATGGACCATTCAGTGAACACAAACAGGTTTTAGATCTCTCTCAGTTGATTGCTAATTGTTAATGAATTCATCGTAGCACTTTTTCCCTATTGTGGGTATGTATGAGGGTTTTCAAGTCTGACTCTGCAGGTTAAATTCTGCATTGCTACTGAGCTAAAAAGCTTTGCCCCATTTCTCCACCTCCCAATGTTGTAAAGTGTGCTTACCTCTCCAATGGGAATAATAATAGCACTGCACAGCATGCCTTAAATGTGACAACAAAAGTGAGTGTGTGAAGTACTTCCACACCAAGTCTGTAGTAACTGCTCAATAAATCATTACGACTCTTGTTAGCAGAGGCCAATACTTGGAGATATTTAGTGATGCTTTGGGTATCAGGTATCTTTTTGTCTTCCCAGGTCAGATAAACAGCAAAAGCCGGTATATGGTTCTGCAGCCACTGAAAGATGTAGTGGCAGTACAAGGCAGGGAGACCTTCCCATTCAGGCTGCTCTACTACAGGATATGATTATGTTCATTTTACAGACTTCTGAGGTCGCTCAGGAGCTGTGAATGCTGTCCATTTGCTCATAGAAGATGCTCTGTCTGTCCTGCTTGAATCGACTTACCTATCTCCCTTTAATTCTGTGTATAAGTAGGCTGTGGCTCCATCCAGAATTTAATAAAAAGCAAGAGAATGAAGTAATAGGCTGAGTGTGGTAGCACATGCCTTTAATCCTAGCACCTCAGAGGCAGAGCCAGCCTGATCTCTGAGTCCAGGGCCAGCCTGGTCTACAAAGTGAGTTCCAGAACAGCCACGGCTATTACATAGAGAAAGCCTGGAGAGAGAGAGAGAGAGAGAGAGAGAGAGAGAGAGAGAGAGAGAGAGAGAGAGAGAGAGATGAGAGAGAGAGAGAGATGGAAAAAATCAACAATGAAAACCCCTAGTCCCCCCAAAGTTTTGTTTCTATTTCCATCCTAAGGCCGAAAACATTTTTTTGTTTAGATATTTTATCTCCATCATCTTCATTATTGGGCATTTTAGAAATAAAATACTCTGGAATGCAGACTCTAATGAAAATCTACAAAATAGACATCCAGTCTTAGGTTCATTCTTCAAAGCTTTCCCTTCATGTCAACTCCTGTCAAAGGAGTGTGGGATTTTACCAGGAAGAAGTGAATGTTAGATTGGGGTACTCCAATCTCTATGGTTCTGTAGGGACCCTGGTGCCTCCCAGAGCTAAATCTACTAATCTGAGTGACAGATCTGCAAGGAGGTAATCTGGCAAGCAAGAGAGACCCAATCACAGGCAAACCAAGCCAGACCGTGATGATAATTGCAGTGTGGCAGTCGTTGGTATCCTAGGAGTAATTACACTGACATTCTTTATCACTGTATGCTAGATGTGATATGAAGCAATTATCTAGTTGCTTTTTTGGAATATTGATGCCTGGGCTGTCTGCACCTTACTCTCATTTCATGCTGTGACCCTGCAGGACTTAATTCTGACACCTTGAGTTTCTCATGCAGATTGATAAGAAGCCCTGGCTTAATCTGTCCTTTCTTAGGATGAGACTCTTATGTTTACCCCAGTGTTACCAGGGAGAAGTAATGGAAACATGAGATATTGCCATTTTCTTTTTCTGCGTGCAAAATTTGATTTGTTTATTGAATTCTCTAGTGCCAAGTCCCCTACTGCAAATATTGGTACAGTGGCATTTACAGCTAATTGTAAACTCTCCTCATAGCGGAGGCAGCCATTATTGTTTTTCCCTATAATTACTGACAATAGTCCCAGTGTTCATGAAGCACTTCTCATAGTCCCATTCAAATAGTACCCAAGGAATATGGAGTAAGATTTATTAAGTCCACATAGTTCACATCCATGCTTTGGAATAATGCCTGCAAGCAAGAAATTTTATCCCCAATAGGTGGTCTAAATTTTAACTTGAAACTGGCATTGTGTCAGTATTTTGTATTCATCTATATGACTGTTTTCAGGTCTTTTATTTCTCTGTTTGTGTGTGTGTGTGTGTGTGTGTGTGTGTGTGTGTGTGTGTGTGTGTAGATAGAGAGGGGGGAGAGAGGGAGAGAGAGAAAGAGAAAGAGAGAGAGAGAGAGAGATCAGAGTTTTAGTTGGAACATGGATCAGGCTGCCTACTTTTTAAATATTTCCTATCAATTTATTTCTATTGCACACAATGGGAAACATTTGGCATCTTTCAAAAAGGCTGTATGTATGTATATATGTATGTATGTGTATATATATATGTATATACATATATATATACATATATATATGTATATATGTGAATGTAATGTATGGTTGGTCCTCCATTTCCCCATCATATGAGGTACAGCGCACAAAAGCATCAGTGGGAAAATCACTCCACAGCTGTGACACTGTGCTGCTACAAGGCACACATTTATTCATGGGCTCTTCTATGGTCTGTGCTTCCATCCCTGCAAAGATATCTTAATGTCAAGGGCTTGTGTGCTTACACCTGGGCTGCCAAGATCCCTACTTGAATTGAAACACCACCAACCACATGGTTTCCTCTCCGTAAATTTTTCTTCTATCATTGGGAAATGAGGAGAGTCATAGGTTTCCCCTAAAGGTAATTGCAGGAAGGAAAGCCTTTCATATGGACAGCCTTCTTAAAAAATAGGCCATTTCAGAATTCCTTCTTATTCATTTGCCTGCTTCTCTGTCTTTGCCTGTTTATGTAAAAGGCTGGGTCATTTCTGAGTCCCTTGATATCTCTGTGAAAGGAATAAATAGATTATTGTGGTTTTCTGTTCCCTTGCCCTAAAGCCAGTTCCTAGTTCATATACTACCCATGCTATATAAGGATACATTCCTCTATGTTTAGTATAATCATTTATTTGGATATGCTCTTTATAAATTTTTGCCTATATGTATGTATGTGTGTGTATGTATATATCATGCTAACTAGATGCTTTTGTGCTTTCCTCCTTTCTTGTGATGTTCTTTTTGATAGACATATTGCTTTTAGGTTCGATCCATATTACTGGGTATCTTCAGCCTATTACTGTCTACTGCTTTCTGGAATTTCATGGCATGGAACCTGATTTTGCCAAATATCCAGTGATGGCTATCAGACCAGCTCTTGTCCTCAGCACCACAACCACCACTACCACCACCGCCACAGACCATTGTTCTCACTTATCTCCTGCACAGTCCTGTCTAAGCATCCCTCCAATGCATAGCCAGGGACGGAACTGTTAGACTCACATTTAGAGTGTTGCATTCATCCTTGTTCCCATCAATGATATAAGGTGCTTTGTATGGCCAGCATTTAATGTTCTAAGTATCAAAGAGTTTCAAAAACTGGGCAGTGATAGCATGTTTGCTTAGCAGGTGAAAGTGCCTGGAGTCAATTTCAAGTACTGCCCTACCGTCCCTGCCTCCCCGCTCCCAGTGAAAGCAACTCTGGGGTATAATAATTAGTTACTATACTTACTCTTAGGTACGTATTGCGGTACGTACCTATAATCCTGGCACTTAGTGTGTAGAAGTAGAGGAATGCTTCAAGTTCCAGACAGCCAGGAATATCCAGAAGAACCCTTTCTCAAAAGAGGATAAATCAACAAATGAAGTATCTCATATGTGTTTGCTGTCCTCTTTATAAGATTTAGGAATATGAATATCACTCAGAATTAGATATTTTTCCCAAAGTATCTTTTCTTGAGTATAAACTTCTAGGATTGGTGAATTGATTTGGTTACTTTTTTTTTTTTTTTTTTTTTTTGAGACAGGGTTTCTCTGTGTAGCCCTGGCTGTCTCAGAACTCACTCTGAAGACCATGCTGGCCTTGAACTTAGAAATCCGCCTTCCTCTACCTCCCAAGTGCTGGGATTTAAGCCGTCTGTCACCACTGCCCGGAGAATTGGTCACTTAAAACATGTTAATTTTCACTTTTGAGATCATAACACTCTCTTCTTATCTCTACATTACAAAGACAGCATGATGTATTTTCTTCTAAATCTGCAGTGTCACCTCCCCATCAGTGCTTCAGTTCATCTGAAAGGTGAGAGGCTGCCTCAGCACATGATATTAGCCACTGGTAGCTTCAATTTTCTCTGCATAAAGAATAATGCCACTAAAATGCCCTGATCTCCATTTTGTTATGGTTACCTCTGTGGATCTCTTAGTGTTTTGTTGTTGTTAAACATCACTCATTTTCTTAAGTGTTGACTTAGTCATATGCCTGATTTCTAATCTTGTATTCTCTGCATTTCTTATTTTGTGGTTAGTATTTTCTCCTTGTCCTTTCTTAACAGAATACAAAGCAGTTCTTAAATCTGTTTGGATGGATTATTAATTTTTAGTAATTTTCATCTTCTTAAGTTCTCATGTTCATTTATTACATTATCTAAAATACTGACGGGTTATTTTTGATGTATGAATCTTAGTTTATTGACTGTTTTACCTACATTTTTTTCCTGAGTAATTGGGTTTAAGGGTCTCTACCACCAAGCCTCATCTCCTGCGTAATCTAAGAATGTGTTATGAACATTAACAGTATACCTTATTCTATATTTAATTTAAATGTTTAATCACTCCCTAGGGATTTTCTTCCATATTTCAATGTTCTTTGTTGCTTTTTCTTTATTTTTTTTAAAAAATATTTATTTATTTATTTATTTACTTACTTACTTACTTCCCAAATGTAACCTCCTCCCAGTTCCCCCTTACAGAGTTCCTCCCCCAAATCTCCTTCTTCTTCTCCTCTGAGAGGGCACAACCCCTGATGTTGTCACCTCACCCTGGTGCATCAATTCTCTGTAGGACTAGGAGTATCCTCTCCCATTGAGGTCAGACATGGCAGGCCTCTGCTATATATATATATATATATATATATATATATATATATATATATATATATATATATATATATATTGGGAGATGAAGCACAGATCAGTCTGTGTATGCTCTTTTGTTGGTGGCTCAGTCCCTAGGAGCTCCAGGGGTCCAGGTTAGATGACATTGTAGTTGATCTTCCTGTGGGGTTGCCATCTTCTTAAAGGGCTTCAATCCTTCTGCTAACTCTTCCACAGGGATCCCTGACCACTGTCCAATGTTTGTCTCTGGGTAACTGTATCTGTCTCAGTCAGCTGCTGGGTAGAGCTTTCAGGGGGCTGCTATGCATCATTAATAATGTGAGTGATTGGTGCCTGCTCATGAGATAGGTCTCAAAATTCTGCCTTTCCTCAGGCTCTGTTCCATCTTTATCCCTGCATTTCTCTTAGACAGAACCAATTTTTGGTCAGAAGTTTTATAGGTGAGTCAATGTCTCCAGCCCTCTAAAGAGAGGATCCTGTCTATCTACTGGAGGTGGTCTCTTCATTGTCATATCTCCAATGTTGGTCATTTCTGCTAAAAATCACCTGCATTGACTCCTGGGAATCTCCCTCTTCCTGGGTCTCTGGGACTTATTAAAGGGAATACTCTTCCATTGCTGGTGAGATTGCAAACTTGTAAAACCATTCTGGAAATCAATCTTGCAGTTTCTTAGAAAATTGAAAATAGTTCTACCTGAAGACCCACCTATGCTGCTCATGGACATATACCCAAAAGGTATCTACCATACCCCAAGGATATGTGCTTCACTGTGATCAAAGCAGCATTATCTGTAATAGCAGAAACTGGAAGCAATCCAGATGTCCCTCTGTCAAAGAGTGAATACAGAAAATGTGGTTCATTTACACAATGAAATACTATTCAGCTATTGAAAACAAGGACATCGTCAATTTGCAGGCAGATAGATGGATGGAACTAGAAAATACCTGAGTGAGGGTTTCTTTCTTTTTTGATACGTGAATATATACTTCTATGGCCTACTAATTTTGACATCTGAAGGAGTGGTAGGAAAGCAAAGGGAATTTTCAAGAAATAACCGGGATGAGCATGAAGTTAGTTGGGAGCTACACTGTGCTGCACTTCTGCATTTCCCTCTAGATTTCACAACCTGCCGCCAATTCATGCACCCACCAGAATATGCACATAGCAAGTACCAATAGTTTTTAGTCTCCTCTGGGCTTTTAAATATTAGAAATCTAAGACTTCTCCTTTCTCATGCTTTCTAAATGATTTTGGAGAAAGCGTACAAAAGCCTACTTCTATCTATCACCTTGTTACCTTGCCAGGATCTTTTTTGAGACAAGATCTCCCTGGTTGTCCTGTACCCTTACTCTGTATAGCAGGTTGGCCTCAAACTCAATGATGCATCTGTGTCTGCATCCAGAGTGCTGGAATCGGAGGCAGGCTCCAGCACATGTCAGGATCTTAAAACAAAATCTCTCTCTCATTTTCATTCCTCATGGTCTCTTTTTCCACTTGTGTTGGGTTGCCCATGCAAACCATGGGCACATCATGACAATTTAAAATAATGAGAGTAAAAGTGAAGCACATTTGCCATGCAGTGTGCAGAACCCTACACCATAAGTAAGTTTCTTCTCACTGGGAAACTATATTATATGCACTTTAGTCTAGAGAGATTGTCAGACAGAGCTTTTGAAAATTCAAAATTATATTACTTGATTATTCGTGAATAAAATATGCTCAGTCACATAAAGACACATAAAGACAACTACTATGAAATGAATGCTACTCAAATGAAGTACCTAGAGTAATCAAATTCATAGGAACATAAAATATAAGAGAGAATAGAAAGAGGGAAGTTGTGAAAGTCAATTTAAAGCAAATATTGAAGTTTTGTTTTGAAAGGTGAAATACATGGAAGATCCATCACATAACAAATATAACAAACAGTTTTAAGGCAGACAAGCCTGTGAGCACTGATAAAGCACTACTGCTGCTCAGAGGGACCCTCCTCAAACCCTCAGGACACAGGAACTGAGGAGCAGCCTGGGGAAGGTGAGTTCTGGTTTGTCTCTGCACCTGGAGCTGATCCTATGCTCCATATAGCACAGGGAGAGAGATAGCCTCCTAGGAGTGTAAACAAGCCTGTGAGCACAGGTAAGACCAGCACTTCTGCTCAAAGGGGCTCGCCTGGAAACCTCAGGACACAGGAACTGAAGGGCAGCCTAGAACAGGAGCCTTATAGTTTCTCTTTGCACCCAGAGCTGATCCTGTGCCACAGCTCTACATACACAAATACTTCCAGGAGAGAGATGATCTCCCAGGATTGCAGACACACCTGTTAGCACAGGCAAGACCACCACTTTTATTCAAATTTCTGGCCCAAGAGGGACCCTCCCAGAGCAGGAAACAGGATCCTTCTGGTTTCTGTCTGCACCGCAGAACTGACCCTATACCACAGCTCTCAATATCTAAATCCTTCTAGGAAAGAATTGGTCTCCCAGGAGTACTGACATAGGGCCTTGAAGAAGGGACAAGCCACAGTCAGAGACAGCAAGACTAGTCAACACCAGAGATAACCAAATGGCGAAAGGCAGGGGCAAGAACATAAACAACAGAAACCAAGGCTACTTAGCATCATCAGAAGCCAGTTCTCCCACAACAGTGAGTCCTAGCTACCCCAACACACCAGAAAAGCAAGACTCTGATTTAAAATCACACCTCATGATGATGATAGAGGACTTTAAGAAGGACATAAATAACTCTCTTAAAGAAACACAAGAGAACACAGGTAAATAGGTTCAAGCCTTTAAAGAGGAATCACAAAAATCCCTTAAAGAATTATAGGAAAACACAATAAAACAGGTAAAGGAACCAAACAAAAGCATCCAGAATCTAAAAATAGCAATAGAAATATAAACAATAAAGAAATCAAAAAGAGAGATAACCCTACAGATAGAAAGCGTAGGAAAGAGATCAGGAGTCATAGATGTAAGTAAGCCTCACTAACAGAATACAAGATAAAGAAGAGGGAATCTCGGGTACAGAAAATAACATAGAAATCATTGACACAATGAGTTAAAGAAAATGCAAAATGCAAAAAGCTCCTAACTCAAAATATTCAGGAAATTAAGGACACAATGAGAAGACCAAACCTAAGGATAATAGATATAGAAGACAGTGAAGATTCCCAACTTGAAGAGCCAGTAAATATCTTCAGTGAAATTATAGAAGAAAACTTCCTTAACATAAAGAAAGAGAAGCCCATGAACAAACAAGAAGCCTACAGAATTAAAATAGATTAGACAAGAAAAAAAATTCCTCCTGTCACATAATAGCCAAAACACCAAATGCACAAAACAAAGAAAGAATATTAAAAGTATTAAGGGAAAAATGTCAAGTGACATACAAAGGCAGACCTATCAGAATAACACCAGACTTCTCACCAGAACCTACTAAAGCTAGAAGATGCTTGGTAGATCTCATAGAGACCCTAAGAGACCACAAATGCAATCCCAGGCTACTTACTATACCCAGAAAAACTCTCAATTACCATTAATGAAGAAACCAATGTATTGCATGACAAAAACAAATTTACACAATATCTTTCCACAAATCCAGCCCTACAAAGTGTAATAGATGGAAAACGCCAACACAAAGAGAGAAACATACTGGATATGTAAATAGGACCCAGCATTTTGCTGCATATAAGAAATACACCTCAATATCAAAGACAAACACTACCTCCAAGTAAAGGGCTGGAAGACAATTTTTCAAGCAAATGAACCCCCCCCAAAAAAACAAGCTGGTGTGGCCATTCTAATATCAGATAAAAATCAACTTTCAGCCAAAAATCATCAAATAAAACCATAAGGAAGTATAATTCATACTCACCAAATGAAAAATTTAGCAATAAGAACTCTCAATCCTGAACATCTATGCTCCAAATGCAAGGGTACCAATATTAATAAAAGAAACTCTACTAAAGATCAAAGTACACATTGCACTCACACAATAATAGTTGGAGATTTCAATACTCTGTTCTCATCAATGGACAGATCATGGAAACACAAACTAAACAGAGGCACAATGAAACTGACAGAAGTTATGGACCAAATGGGCTTAACAGCTATCTATAGAACATCTCATCCTAAATCAAAAGAATATACCTTCTTCTCAGCACTTCATGGTACTTTCTCCAAAATGGACCATATAATTTGTCACAAAACAGACCTTAACAGATATAAGAGGACTGAAATAATCCCATGCCTCCTATAAGATCACTACTGGTTAAGGTTGGTGTTTAATTGCAACAAGAACAACAGAAAGCCCACATACACATGGAAGCTGAACAACACCCTGCTCAATGATAACTTGGCCAAGGAAGAAAGAAAGAAAGAAATCAAAGACTTTTTAGAATTTAATGAAAATGAAGGCACAGCATACCAAATCTTATGGGACACAATGAAAGCAGTTCTTTGAGGAAAACTCAGAACTCTGAGTATCTCTGAAAAGAAACTGAAGAAAGCATACACTAGCAGCTTAATAGCACACCTGAAAGCTCTAGATCAAAAGGAGGCAAATACACCTAAGAGGGATAAACTGCAGGAACTAATCAAACTCAGTGTTGAAATCAACCAAATAGAAACAAAAATAACTATACAAAGAATCAACATAACCAAGAGCTTGTTCTTTGAGAAAAACAACAAGATAGGTAAACCCTTAGATAGATTAACTAGAAGGCACAGAGACAGTATCCAAATTAACAAAATCATAAATGAAAAGGGAGAGAAACAACAGAAACTGAGGAAATTTTTTTAAAAATTCATCAGATTCTACTAAAAAAGCTTATACTCAACACACCTGGAAAATCTGGATGAAATGGAAAAATTTCTAGAGAGATCCGAAATACCAAAGTTAAATCAGGATCAGATAAACAATATAAAGAGTCCCGTAATCCCTAAAGAAATAGAAGCAATCATCAAAAGTCTCCCAACAAAAAAAGCGCAGGACCAGATAGGTGCAGAATTCTATCAGACCTTCAAAAAAGACCTAATACCAACACTCTTCAAACTATTTCACAAAATAGAAACAGAAGGAAAACTACCCAATTCGTTCTATGAAACCACAGTTACACTGATATCAAAACCTCACAAAGACCCAACAGACCAATTTCCCTTAGGAATATTTTAGATAAATTTCCATTATGAATATTAATGCAAAAGTGCTCGATAAAATGATCTCAAACAGAATCCAAGTACACATCAAAACGATCATTCACCACAATCAAGTAGGTTTCTTCATTCCATGGAGGCAGGGGTGGTTCAATATATGGAAATCCATCAATGTAATCCACTACATAAACAAATTCAAAGAAATAAAACACATGATCATTTCAGTAGATCCATACACTCCATTTGTCAGAATTCAACATCCCTGTCTGTCAAAAGTCTTGGAAAGTTCAGGAATTCAAGGCCAATACCTAAGCATAGTAAAAGCAATATATAGCAAACTGGTAGCCAATAACAAACTAAATGGAGAAAAACTTGAAGAAATCCCACTAAAATTAGGGACTAGACAAGGCTTCCCTTTTTCTCTATCTATCCAACATGGTACTTAAAGTTCTGGGTAGAGCAATTAGACAAAAAAAAATGAGGTCAAAGGGATACAAATTGGAAAGGAAGAATTCAAAATATCACTATTTGCAGAAGATGTGATAGTATGCTTAAGTGATACCAAAAACTCCACCAGAGAACTTCTATAGCTGATAAAACAACTTCAGCAAAGTGGCCTGATATAAAATTAACTCAAACATATCAGTAGCCTTCCTATACTCAAAGGATAAACAGGCTGAGAAAGAAATTTGGGAAACAATACCCTTCACAATAATCACTAACAATGTAAAGAATCTTGGTGTGACTCTAACCAAAGAAGTAAAACATCTGTATGACAAGAACTTCAAGTCTCTGAAGAAAGAAATCAAAGGAGTCCTCAAAAAATGGAAAGATATCCTATCCTCATGGATTGGCAGGATTATAATAAAAATGGCCATCTTGCCAAATACAATCTACAGATTCCATGCAATCCCCATCAAAATTCCAACTCAATTCTTCATAAAGTTAGAAAGAGCAATTATCAAGTTCGTCTGGAATAACAAAAAACCCAGAATAGAGAAAACTATTCTCAACAATAAAAGTACTTCTGGGGATATCAGCTTTCCTGACCTCAAGCTGTACTACAGAGCAATAGTCACAAAAACTGCATGGTATTGGTACAGGTATATCAATGGAATAGAATCAAAGACCCATAAATGAATCCACACGCCTATGGTGGCTTGATCTTTGAAAAAGGAACTAAAACCACCCAGTGAGAAAAAAGACAGCATTTTCAACAAATGGTGCTGAATCAACTGGTGATCAACATGTAGAAGAATGCAAATTGATCCATTCTTATCTTCTTGGACAAAGCTCAAGTTGAAGTGGATCAGGGACCTCCACAAAAACCAGACACACTGAAACTAATAGAAAAGAAACTGGGCCTTGAGCACATGGGCACAGGTGGAAAGTTCCTAAACAGAACACCAATGTCTTATGCTCTGAATCAAGAATCTACAGTCAGGCAGTGGAGGTGCACGTCTTTAATCCCAGCACTTGGGAGGCAGAGGCAGGAGAATTTCTGAGTTTGAGGCCAGTCTGGTCTACAGAGTGAGTTCCAGGACAGCCAGGGAAATACAGAGAAACCTTTTCTCAAAACAAACAAACAAACAACAACAAAGAATTTACAAATGGGACCTCATAAAACTGCAAAGTTTCTGTAAGGCAAAGGACACTGTCAATAAGACAAAATGGCAATAAACAGATTGGGAAAAGATCATTACCAATCCTATATCCATAAAGTGCTAATATCTAATATATACAAAGAACTCAAGAGGTTAGACTCCTCTTGAGAACCAAAAAACTGTATTATGATTTGGGGAACAGAACTAAACAGAGATTTCTCAACTGAGGAAACTCAAAGGGCTGAGAATTGAGAAATACCTAAAAAATGTTCAACATCCTTAGTCATGGATATAAAATCTAAACAACCCTGAGATTCTACCTCACACCATTCAGAATGGCTAATATCAAAAACTCAAGAGACAACAGGTGCTGGCAAGGATGTGGAAAAAGAGGAACACTCCTCCATTGCTGGCAGGATTGCAAGCTGGTACAACCACTCTAGATATCAGTCTGGCAGTTCTTCAGAATATTTGGCATAGTACTACCTGAGGACCCAGCTATATCACCCCTGGGCATATATACACAGAAGATGCTCCAACATGTAATAAGGAAGCAACTCCACTATGTTCATAGTAGCCTTATTTATAATAGCCAGAAGCTCAAACAACCCAGATGTCCCTCAACAGAGGAATAGATACATAAGATGCGGTACATTTACACAATGGAATACTGCTCAGCTATTAAGAACAATGACTCCATGAAATTCGCAGGCAAAAAGATAGAACTTGAGAATATCATCCTGAGTGAGGTGAACTAATCACAAAGCAACAAATATGGTATGTACTCCCTGAGAAGTGGATATTTGCCCAACAGTTCAGAATACCCAAGATTCAATTCACAGACCATATGGAGCCTAAGACGGACGACCAAAATGTTTCAGTACCTTTTAGAAGGGTGAACAAAATCCTCCCAGGAGGAAATATGGAGACAAAGTGTGGAGCAGAGACTGAAGGAAGGGCCATCCAGAGACCTCTCCACATGGGGATCCATTGTATATACAGCCACTAAACCTGGACGTTATTGTGGATGCTGGGAAGTACTTGCTGATGGAAGCCTGAGATGGCTGCCTCCTGAGAGGCTTTGCCAGAGCCTGACAAATACAGAGGCTTGCAACCAACCATTGAACTGAGCTTGCAACCAACCATTGAACTGAGCTTAGGGGTCCCTGATGGAGGAGTTGGAGAAGGGACTGAAGGAGCTGAGGCAGTTTGCAGCTTTATGGAGGCAACAACAATATCAACAGGCTTGACCTCCCAGAACTCCCGGGGACTGGACCATCAACCAAAGAATACACATGGAGCAACCCATGGCTCAGGCCACATATGTGGCAGAGGATGACCTTGTTGGACATCAGGGGGGAGAGGCCCTTGGGCCTGAGGATGTTTGATGTCCCAGTGTAGGGGAATGCCAGGGCGGGAGGACTGGAGTGGGTGGGTGGGTCAGCACCCTCATAGAGGCAATGGGAGGGGGGATGGGTTAGGGAGTTTTCAGAGGGGAGACCTTGAAAAGGAAAAACATTTGAAATGTAAATAAAGAAAATATCCAATAAAAAATAAATAAAAACAAACAAACAAAAACAGTTTTAATGTTGTATCATGCACTAAAAATGGTGGATATATTCATTTAATTTATGATTGGTTATTTGTCATGCTTAAAAATAATGTATCTGGCAGTTAGTTGTGAAAATAAATTTAAGAGACCCTTTTCCAAAATAATTTATAGTGATGGAATAAACTTCTAGTGATTTGATAATGAATCATGAACAAGCCCCTACCAAGAGCCTCCTCATGAATTTCTAACCCAGTAGCAGTCTCTAGAGGCTCCTGAGTTCCTGGAGAATGATAAGTACTCTTTTCATTTGTAAGTTTACAAGCTTAGGTTGCCTGGTTCCAGGACTTCAGAGGGCTATACCTTAACTTTACATGCTCCCCCCACTTCTCTCAGAATTCACATTCCTTCCTGGCAGTGTAGAACCTTCTGCCCTGGCATCCAGATCTCAGGAGCAGCCTGGCTGCATGCCCATTCTGAGGGGTCATTTGGCATTAAACCTCCTCCCTTTTCGAACCCTAAGAACAGACTCCCATACCACTTCCCAATCTAGTGGGTCAAACCTCTCTCATCAAAGGGACCACAATCTATCTGTATGTCTCTATAACATTTGGGTCTGAACTCTCATCAGATCCCATAAACTCTTATCATAGCCACTGGAATGCTAATGTCTATCTGTGGAATTAATAACTCTTCCAGTATATTGTTTACCCCAAAAGACACCTTGTCTCAGTGTTTACCTTGCATTATAAATCCCAAACTTTCAGTTATGGAGTCAACATAATTTTATTCCCTAAACGATGTAAATTCAAAGTAACACAGAAGGAAACACACTATAATGTAAAGTGATAATCTGAGAACAGTGAGATTTTCTGTGGCATGCATGTGAGCATTCTATAACCTAACTTGGCACTCTACTTGAGGCAAGTGCTATAGGTAAATCACCCTGGAAAAATCAAGCTCTCTTGGCTCAATGGTCTACCTTAACAACAACACACCGTTTAGATTCCAGAAATCCTTTTCTCTGAGCTCTCCATATGCATTACATTGTTCAGTCTTCCCAACAAACCAATGGACAGGCAGAATGTTAGTAGTCTAGTTTCATCATGAGAAATAAAAATTAAACTCAAGTGTCATTTATAGAAGCTGGGAATCCATAATATAAGCTAACACACATGCACACAGCCTCCTAAAGTTAATCCCAACATTTTTTCTCTTACCAATTCTAATGCAATATGAATAAATGAAAATGAGACTGATTTGTCTTTATGATTTTTAGATGAGTATATCCTCATGTTGACTTGGAGCTGGCTCCACTTTACAGGGAGTGAGCTGTTGATGCCATGTCTGCATATGATATGAGTGAGCAAAGAATTCCAGAGAGTTCTACTAAGAATGCCTTCTCTCCCTGGAGCCTGTGGTGGCCCATTCTGTGGCCTCCGAGGTGGCCAGGAGACAACTAGGTAACAGCTAGGTGATGAGTTCATTCCAGACCTTAGTTGGTTAAAGTCAAGTACTTGGCACCCTTCTTGAGAATTTAGCTCAGAGATCCATGACCATTCCTTAGGCCCATATTGACTCATTGATTAAAGTGTCCTGGGCTTGGTCAATGTTTTCCATAGCAAGTCATTTATAACACATTTTATTTGAGAAGTTTAGAACACTCTAAGAGCTAATTTAAATTATAAGTGCCCTTGAAAGCCGTGACAGGAAATGACTCTCATAGCCTTTTAGCCTCTTGTAGTGATTTGCAATACACTTTCAGAAAAGGGCTTTTGAGTGACTTGGTTCATTTTATGTATATTTCACATCCAGAAGGATCCATGAATCGCGTAGGAGAAATTATGATGCCAAAGAATTCCTGCTTATTAAAAATGTGACAAGTACACATGGTTAAATACTCCAAAGTTCCTTGAGAATCCCAACATTGACTTGAAGTCCACAGGCTCATTATAGACAGTGTGTCTTCTTAGTAGCAGTACAAATATTACCACAGAAATAGGATGTTAGATGTGAACTCTCTCCCTCTCCCTCCCCACCCTCTCTCCCTCTCTCTTTCTCTCTCTTTCCCTCTCTCCCCTCTCTCCCTCTCACTACCCCCTCTTTGTCTCTGTCTCTGTGTGTGTGCACATGTATATGCAAAATCACTACGTGCTCAACTCATTGGATTCCACTCTAAAAAGCCTTCAAGCAGTAAACGAATAACCCCTTGAAGAACTCTTATAAACCTTCTCCTGTTAGATCTGAACGAGTTCTGAAAATTGTTTATTTGGAGTTTTGGTTGTTTTACCGTAAAACTTTTGAAGATAGCTTCTGACAAGTGGCAATCCCAAGCTGATTTAATGCGGAAAATTTGGAAGTTTACTCTACCTCAGCTTTAAGGAGAGGAGCTTCAATAAGATAACACAAAGAACTCCAACAACATTTCTTACAATTGGGCTCATATTTGAATAATATGGTAGCTTAGGAATAGTTTGGGTACCTTTTCCTATAGAGCAGAGGATAGGTCTTGGCAGTTAGGATTGGGTCTAGTGAGGGTCAAAGAATGTAAGAGTGAGATGTTAAGACAAGAAAACTGGAAAAGATCTGGTGTGGGATTATTTTGGATTTAGTACAATGGTTTAAACAGACTATAGCAGGAAGAATCTGATAATAGTGCCATATTCCTAGGTCAGATGATGGCAAAGAGGATGTCACTGAGAAGAACAAATACCTCCTAAGGAGTCCCATGGAGTTCTTTATGATGGTAGTGTAAGTTTTGGAACATTAAAGAATCTGTAAAAATGCTACATAAAAGTAAAATATATTAAAGCTCAGCAAACCTGGAATATAAACCTTTTGTCTCTGTCTCCTCCATTCTTTTCAGCCCATTGAGCCTCAGTCAAAGGTCAGAAAAACAAGAGGTCAGGGGGTGAAGAAGGAAAACATGTCCTCTCACTTCCCCAGCTTCTGGTGTGCAGTGGGGAATGTATGGCTTCAGCACATGACTGATGTTTGGCTTGTTGTATAGATGCCAGCATTCTAAATGCAACAACACAATACTGTACCGGAAGACTTTACAATTCTTTCAGGTATTTTTTTTAAACATGTCCATTGAAGCTGAAAATGTACTCAAATTTCTTTAAGAACTGAAGGAGATGGGATCTTTTCTTGTATTTTCTAGAGTATGATGATGATAGGAGACAAAGCCTGAGTTGCTTCATATTTGATCCCTTGTCCTATGTCTGCTCATTGTATAGGTAACTATTTTCGAAGCCTGCCTGATATCATCCTGTCAAAACCCCAGCCTAGACTTCTGTTTCTACTTCCTAGGCCTAGGTATGCCTCAGAGCATACTACTAAGATTTGTAAGGTGAATTCCCAGGACTTTAAACAGATACCACATTTTTGAAAGTGGAATAGGCAGATCTCTAATTAGGGAATCAGCTCAGTCTGCTTGTCCTTCCTATCCCTTAGGATCACTCAGAAAGTCTTTCTCAGGATGACAAGAAAGCAGGTTTAAAGTTAATATATTTTTCTACTAAGGTTTACAGGTATGCCCTTTTATATCACACACACACACACACACACACACACACACACACACACACACCAGAAACAATGTATAATATAGCATGAGTATTATATGGGGGAGATTCTCATTTATTGCTTGTCTGTGATACTGGGTATCATATGCCTGTACTTTAACTGGAAACCTTCCAGGACTCTTTCCTGCTTATTGGATTGCATTGAAGCCATTGCACCTTTTAAAATGTCCAAAGATGAAGCCATCAATAGCTACAATGAATCCAGTCTACAAATTAAAGCGTGGCACCCGTTATCTGGCACTTTGATATCGAGATTTAAAAAGCTATTTCAATCGAAACCACACAATAGGATTCAGGCTTCTGAGGACCTTGCACTTGCTTTCTACATGAGGCAGAGTTTAAAACTAAGAGAAGCTGGTTTGTGGTAACTTCTTTTGAAAACTTTGAAGATCTTGGACAAGATGCCCTCTCTGCACTCTCTGTCTCATCACCTGGCAATGGAAAAAATCAGATAGATACTGAGAACCAAATCAGCTAATGAAGAGACATTGACTTTCAAAATCACAAATACTTACAAGTGCCACTATTACTGGAGAGAGTATAGGAATCGGTATGTTTAAATTTATTTTTTTCTATTGGAATTCTGTTAACACAGGAAGAAAATTGCACGAATATTAATATCTGGTGAACCCAAGCTTAGATGGGCAAGGGAAAAACAGCGGGGCCAGAAGTCTAAATGGCTTAAGATGCCATCCCACAGAAGCAGTTCTAGATCTCTCCTCTCCAAGAGTTAAAGACTTTTCAGCATTTGACTGTCAGCTTTAGGGTGATGCAAACAAGTGGAGAGACAGCTAAAACATGAACTTGAAAGAACAAGAAACAGCAGATCAGGTATTGAGGATGTGACTTAGTCATTAGAATTCTTGTTTAGCATTCAAAATACATCAGGTTTGATCTCCAGCATCACAAAAACCACTTTGGTGGCATACACAGGTTATTCTAGTACTTGAAATGAAGGGGCACACATGTTAAAAGTCCAAGGTCACCATCAGCTACATGGTGAGTCCAATCTGGGTTATACGAGTCCTGCTTCAGGGAGAACACAAAGAAAGAAAAGATCCAATATGAAATAGTTCAAATCACAACTCAATATGTGATCTTCAGTGATAACATGACAGCAAAACTGTTATTTCTAAAGAACTGTTACTTTTCCATGCTCCTCAAATCAGGGCAGCCTGGACTACTAGATAAAGGGATGCATGAGGTTTACTGTACAAAGAGCTCTAGGGATTGATTCTGGAGGTTTCTATGCACTAGCTTCAGCATTCAGTCCTCAGCTGCATCCTCAGGTTTCTGATAGTCTGTCCATATTCCTTTTCAGTCTACTATACTGGCCATTGTTTGTATTACTTCAGCTAACAGTCGTAAGCAAAGCCCATTTGAACTTAATGTAGCATTTCTCGCTCCATTGTGGTTTAATCATTTCCTCTATGATCTTCATCAAAAATTTCCTTGCCAAAAAAAAAAAAAAAAAAAAAAAAAAAAAAAAAAAAAAAAAAACTCGGCAAGTAAAACCTTTAATATCTCCCCTTATATAGGTATACTTCTTCCTCTAGTGTCTTTAAAGATAAAAGTGACTTCTGCAAGAGCATCCAGCAACCAAACTGATCCACAGCATAGCTGTGTGATGTCTAATACCCTGAGAAATTGTCTTACAGAAAAACCTTTGGTTAAGAGCCCAGAGAGGAAGGTAAAGACATTTAAAAAAAAACCAAACAGAAACTCAGAGGAGACAAATGGGGCTTGATGAGCCCCTGAGATGAATACCACAGGCTAATTCGAGCAATCAGCAGGTTTGTGGAGAATATGCTGATATCTGCAGAAAAAAAAAAAAACGCAGTGGCAGAGGAGAGCTTACGGATAAACACAGGAGCTCAGAAATATTATTGCTAGAAAAGCCTTGACATTTTGACCATCTCTTATGGTTGCAGGTTGACAGGAAATGAAGGAATCTACTTTTGCAATTGATTAGCTTTCCTGTAATAAATTTATCCAAAGTGGTATTTCAGAATTCTCCTATCTCACAGCAATCAGCCAGGAAACCCTCATTAATAAAAATATTTTACCCACATTCTCTCTCTCTCTCTCTCTCTCTCTCTCTCTCTCTCTCTCTCTCTCACACACACACACACACACACACACACACACACACACACCAAAAAAGAAAGATAGAAACAAACAAACAAACGAACTTTGAAACAAGAATTTATTATTGGTTGAAAGAGAACTCAATTCAGGACCTTGATTGATTGCAATCTGTTAACTGTGTTCATTAACATCCCTTTTAGTCTTGCTGGGTTTCTTGTTGCCAGCAGTCATCAGTGACAAAAAAACTGCACTCTGGGATATCCAGCCATATAGAACTCACCCTATCATGCCTCTTGGAAACTCCTCTGTGATGGTTCTTATAATGTTTCTCTCCTGATCAGTTTCAAACATTTCCAAACAAAACTGAATGAACAGCACAAAATAAATCAGTGTAATGTGTTCACATCTATGTGTAAACATACATGATCCCACTTTCTTTTTATAGAGATACAATAAAATTATGTCTGGCTTGTGGGATTCTGATACTCCCCTCTTGCTGGAGTAGAGTTCCTTAATCCTTGGTGTTTGGTGAACATAGTCATTTTCTATTTCTTTTTTTTTTTTAATGGCACAGTTTTTTTTTAATTCGATATATTTTTTATTTACATTTCAAATGATTTCCCCTTTTCTGGTTCCCCACTCCCCGAAAGTCACATAGGCCCCCCTCCCTCTATTTATTGTTGGAAGAACCTTAAACAGGGCCCATTGATCTCTTTGATTAGAATAGTATGGACGAGGTTAGGAAACTTTGTTCACAGATAAACTTACAGTCTACTGAAACCAGAAATACAGTGGTAGATATCTGGGTAAGCTCACCACATCTTTCATTGAGGAATATAAAACTCAGTCTCTTCGCAATGTTGGGGATTCTATAGCAGAGCCCTCTGTTCTTAGGGACAAACAGCAGTTGTATATCATTTCCCTATTCTCGACCCTTTCATCTGAAGACAGATCACTCTGGAAAATTGCTTCAACTTCTTTTAAGACTGTGTTACACAAATGGAACTGCTCCAGTTCTATGCCAGATGTCACTTGCCCTCTTCTCTTTTGTAGGTGCACACCTTAAACTCCTCCAAAGTCTTTTGGCATACAAACCCTCATTTCAGAGCTGGCTTCCCTGGAAATCTAAATGCAGACAACTATTTTGTTTCAATATGTATAACATAAGCAAACCTAATGAAACTATTTATTAGGTCAGGATCTATGGAAAGTGTCGTAAATGATAATAATCCCCTCCAAATTATCACATAACATTTATCTAGAAGGAAGAGGCCACTTGATGAAAATGAGTATATTGTTGCTTTCATATACTCTAGCCAACTATGAGTTAGAAATTATGGCAATATTTCTACATATGGATTGATTGAATTGACATTCCTTACCTAGACCCTAAGAAATGCCTTTCATTTATATTTAAAATAGCAAATCAAGGTCAAGGTCCAGGTCATGGTGAAGAAAATCAATAAAGCCATCCATATATTGGTTAGCTTCTGGTTACTAGAAGCGGTAGAGCATATCTAACAAAGACATTTAAACATTTCATGACACTCGGGACCTGTGAAATTGTTAAGCCTTTGCCATTTGTAAAGGCCAACTTATCTGTAGTGTAGAAAAATAATCAATAAACTAGTTAGCACTGTAAGAAATAGAATAGGATTTCACCAAGGCTGTTAACTGTGAGGGACATCACAATGAGTAAAATGGCTCAATAATAGATATTCCCACCACAGACTCTTTGGAAAAGGGGAAAGGGTTAGGTCCTAAGGTTTTCTGGACAGAGTGTATTGAATTACTTTCAATAATTATTCAACATGGTGCATTTTAAGAGTTGTACTTTAGAGTTGCTCACCGCCGAAGAACAGAAGTGCCTAGGTCATTTTATTATCTAGCCTGACATATAATGCCAAACTCTAGCAATGTCTGGAAGTAGACAACATTTTTTAAATTCTGGTTATAGGGTAGTTTTAGCCTCTCACCATTTCTCCTGAATTGGTAAGGGTGTTGCTTCTGAGGTCTCTTAAGAAGCATGTATACCAATGAAGTCTTCTGTGGCCCCAAACCGAAAGTGGCACAGAACTGGAGTCTATAACCTCAGTGCAAGGGTGTTAAGGAGTGAATGCTAATGTTTTCTTCTTCTCATTCTGTTCTTTTTCCTTCCTTTCATTTCCCCACTTAGCCATACCAAAAAAAAAAAAAAAAAAAACCTAACAATGTTTTCTCTCTCTCTCTCTCTCTCTCTCTCTCTCTCTCTCTCTCTCTCTCTCTCTCTCTCTGTGTGTGTGTGTGTGTGTGTGTGTGTGTGTGTGTGAATGAAGCCTAGAGAGTTTTATTTGTAAAAATCTACCACTGTGATTCTGTAGCATGTCAGGCATTGAGCCCTTCATTCAAGAATCAAGTGTTTAGCATTCAGAAGACCTAATGAGTGACCCCTCTCATCAGCTATACCAATAATTGTTAGCCACATCCACTAAGTTGGACCACGATGATTTGATATCACTTCTTAACTTTGTGAGAATGCCATGGTGTTCTGAAAATGGCAGAGATACATGGCCCAACATGGCAGGAAGTTCTTGGAGAGACAGTATTTCTGATTCTTGGCTGCTCTGGAGTTTCCACTTCAGTAGCAGGTACCTGACCTTCTCTATGCCATGGTATACTCATTATTATAGGACCATCAGTAATTGACTGATAACTAGTTTTCTTATCTGATTGTTTCTGTTTAAATTCTCAAAACTTAAGATGAAATTATTCCATAGCACATTTTACAGGCATTCGCCCTTCTTACACTTTTAATTGCCCATGCTAATCTATGTTTTGACTCATTGCCTGATATAACACAAGAATTCCTTTTGTAAAAGTATCTATACCCAATGTAATTCTATAGATAGAATTTTACTGAAAGAAACTCACTCAACATGGTTGGTTATTTTATAAGGAAGTAAATTTTCATTTAAAGGCCCCTTTGGCTTTTATTCCCATAAATTCCTTTAAGAGACATTTTCCTTCCTTATAAACTAACCAGCCATGTTGAGTTAGTTTTTTCCAACATGTATATGTCTTTTCAGACTTTTACCTGGTCTCTTAAATATTTCCACATCCCTCTTTTCCTCATACAACTGATAGGCAGCTTACATGTGGTATTTGACCCACTCTCTTTCATCTCCTCTCTGCTAAGAGAAATGTAGCTGGAGAGTAATTCTTGAGTCCTCTCTCTCTGAACATTCTTGACTCCCCTGTCTTGGGGCATCAGTTTTTGTAATATAGATTTTTGTTTCATGTTTTCCTTCAGTTGTCACAGAAAGATATGAAATGAAAAGAGTATTGATTTTGCCCCCGTAATCACATGTGGAATAGACTCCTTCAGAGAACTTTAGTTAGAAATGCAAGTGGTTTGTGTTTCCTGATTAATAAGATAGAATGGGACATATTTCTGATTGTTTACTAATTAATAACAAGAACTCTATAACTTAATCTCACATGAAATACATCTGTCTGAAAAGACCAAATTGAAAACATGTCAAATGATAATTTGTTCTAACTTTAAAACAATGATTCTAATGAGTTGAGTGTATGAAACAAATACAGCTTAGTTCATACTTCATGACATAGTTTCCCTAGCACTTTCTGCAATTCACCTTCCAAATTAACCACTCAAAACATTTTCTCCATCTTACCCCAGTCATATTTTTAGTGTAATTCAAGGAATATTCTTTTTTTCCTTTTTCTTATTTGATATATTCTTTATTCAAGGAATTTTCTGTTCATATTTTTCTTTTATTTAATGTGTGTGCACCTGAGTATATATGTCACATGTCTGTAACCATGGATGTAAGAATTGGGTAATGGGGTATCAGATCCTCTGGGAACTGGAGTTACAAGTAGCTGTAAACTGCTTGATGTATTATGAACTGAACCCAAGTACTCTACATGAGAAGCAAGTATGCTTAGCCATCAATCCATCATTCTTAGCCTGTATTCCTATTTCTTAACTGTAGTCAAGTTGCCATGATTAATGGTATCCTAGATGCTCTACCAACGTGCTAATTTAGCCTGTACCTGAGTGATCTGACTATATCACTAGAATTAACTTTACAGACATCTGTCAACCTATCTGTACTCCACCCTACCTCTAATTACCCCACTGACTCTTTTATTCTCTAACCACCCAAAGCCACTAAATATTTTTCTATCTAACTCTTGCAACTTTTATCTCATAGGAAATGTGTGTCCCAATCCACTAATCCATCATAATATTCCTGAAGTTGGCCACAAATAACATGCTCAATAAATGATTCTCAAGTTCTTAATCCAGAAATAAGTGTGAAAGTGAGATCCCAGAAGTATCAATCATGTTTTAGAAGATGAAGAGGAGGAGGAAGAGGAGTAGAAGGAATAAGAAGAACAAGAAGGACAAGAAAAAAACAGCAAGAAGAAAAACAAGAAAAAGAACAAGAAGAGGAACAAGAAGAACAAGAACAAGAAGAACTAAGGAAATCAACTGAAAATAACACAAGCCAGAAACTATCGAACATTGGATTTCAAACAGGGCATTAAAATAGCAAAAGGGAATGAAGCAAGTGGTTCTACAGAATCACTTCATCTCATAAATTGGGAAGCTAAGGCATGAGAAATGAAAGCAACATAACAGATACTAAATGTTAATTTTGAAGCTTGGCTGAATCTAGGGCCCACTGCTTTCTGACACATTTTATTTTTGAGTTCTATAATTTGGCATATTCATGAGAAGCACTGGTATAATTTGATTATATTAATTTTCCCTAATTAAGTTTATTTGGGAAAATTGCAGTGATGCTCTCCTTTCTTTCCCGCTCATGATGACTCTGAGGTTGACATTTTCCAGCCACTGGCCATTTCCTCCTGCATCCACTCTGCTCCTGATTATCTTTCACAATGGCTTGTTTTCAGTCTTCAAAATCCCATGCATTATGTCAAGTAAAATATTTGGATAAGGCAAACTATTCAGTAAAATTCTGCATGATACATCAATTTGCATGGTACTATTAATGTTTAGTTGATTGAAATGAATGCCCAGACATCAAATCAAAGAAATATTATGAGTCAAGAAAAAATACAAGTTGTGCATTTTGATATGACTTAGTCATTGTTTATCTCATCTCAATATAGCTTGTGTGCCTTTTTTTTAAAAAAATAAAACACAATTTACTGAGAGGAAAAACACCCAGAATCTCCCACTTTACCTGCTTGTCACAGAGGGTAAAACTCTGAAGTTTTTATAAAGGTGAGATATGAAGTTGTGATAACTTCCTAAAAGCTCCCCTCTTTTACCTTTGGAATTGATTAGAATGTTTTGCAGATATGTATCCTTCCATATTCACTCCATAGGAAGAGTCTATTTTTTTGCACCATTAAGTTTATACTTAGCCATGGTACATTATTTCACCAACAGAATTTTATAAGAAGTTACTCAAACACGGACAGAAAATAAGTAGGTCTCTTGAGCCTCAGCATTGCCGTGAATGACCCCTCTCTGACCTCCTCCTCTTGGTCCTAAAAGGAACACATGTGAAAAAAAAAAGCAACAACAAAAATAAAATAAAAAATTATGATTTTGTACAAAGTCTAGACAATCAACTTGGGCAATTTTCACAGCCTGCATCCCCCAATTACTAGCTACTTAATGAAGGCAAGAGTAAATGTTAATTTCTTTTGAGACACTGACTCTGAGTAGACTACCTTTAGAAGCAAATGGTTAATTCAACTCCTGACTCATAGTGTACACATTTGGACCCCTGCGCCTGTTCGTATGACCCTACTATGCACATGCTACCTTGCTGATCCTTGTCTTTTGCTATTGTTTTGGCTATTTTACTATTTTCTTGGGCTATTTGAAATCCTGTTTAGTTATCATTGCCTTTGCTTTTGGTATTGTCAGTTGATTTCTTCAGGTCCATCTTTTTTTATTTGATTTGGTAGTTCTAGTATATCATTTTTATACTTCCATTCATTTGTGTTTTCTGCTTGCTTCTCTGCAAATTCTTCCACACCCTCCCACTTCCATATCCTATGTGTCTGCTGCTACCCATTCCAAAATGTTCTTTTTGTCACCTCCCTATTTTCCAGTACTTAGTCTTTGTGGAACAGTTGCCCATCTGTATCCTGTTTGTCTTTTATTCACTGAGTTTGTCTAGAAATGGAAAAGGGCTTGAAATCTTGAAATCCCTAGGTAGCTTGATTTTTCTATCTAGAACAAGTAGTCTACCCATCCCAGCTGCTCAATTACAAAGCTCACTCCTGAGTCTAAGCTGCTCTGTCTTTGAACAGTTGGAAGGAAGTAGGAAGTAGAAGAGTGCAGCAGGAGAGAGAAGGAAGAGCCAGTGAACCTTGTCATGCTTATCTATGCTTTCTTAAATACAAGTTGGAAAAAAAAGGGCATAAAGTATAGCCTTTATACCAGGACTGAAAATCAAGTGCCTGCTTGTCTTCCAAAATTTTGAAATGTGTGAGATTCCTCTCCATTAGCTCACAGCAATTTTGGAGATAGATTTGACGAACCTGGATCACATTACCAACTTAAGATGCCAAAAGGCAGCTCAAGACGGCCATCCAAATGCTTCTCTGAGTTAATTTGGAATACAGAGAACAAAGTAACCAAACTGCCCCCAGTGAACTCTGCCCATGAGAATGGAAGGGTAGATGAGTCCTGGGAGGACTTTAAAGCTCTCAGTAGAACCTCAGGATGATTTCCTGATGGAGTGAAAGGAAACAGTGAGGTGACACAGAGACTTTCAACTCCTAACTGCTACTATTTTCTTTGACTTAGTAACAATTGCTCAATAAAAATTCATGATGTCTAACATAGGACCAGCAGCTGCCAGGCTTCTGAGTAGAAATTATATGCAGTAACAACAAAGGATACAGCAATCCCTCAACCCTCTACAAAACCTCTGGAGCCTCAGGAAGGTCAGAGAGTACTAAGTCCATTGTCCTACAATATCAGAAGGTGTTTACAAACTGGAACAGCATCAGAAGCAGCATCAGCATCTTTGAAATCTCCATCAAATCTCTCTGTCATATAATGAATTCTTTAAATCAGTGGAAATAATTCTTCATTCTCACTATTATTCAACACTCATAGGACTAGCTGAAGATTAGGACAAGTGGCTGTATCATACTATGAATTTTAACATACATTTCTCCTCAATTCAAAGATAAGCATTAGATGGGTTATATTGAAGATGTAACCATGTTTCCTGGACAACCTGAGTAATCGTCCATTGACACCTCATACTACCATTCTCCTGTCCTCTTTCTTTTTACTGGGTAATATCTTAATTTTTTTAGAGTACCAAGGATCAGAAGAGATGGGACTTAAAGCAATAAAATACATAAATTCACTCTTTTATAAGCCTTTAGCTATACAAGAACCTGCTTTACAGAACGAGTTCTTTCTGGAGACCCTGAGAGAGTATCTTCTCTAAACCTTGCTTTGTACGTTCTGGTACTTGTAGGTAACGGACATAATTTCTCAGTCTGTGGCTATGTAACTCCTATCCTTCCCTAAGGTTCTCTGTTATTTCTATTTTCAAGTCTCTTTATAAAGACATTTAGTATTGCATTTAATCTGGAATGATCTCATTTTTAAATCCTAAGCTAAATGATATACACAAGGATCTATTTTCTAAATATAGCCACACCTACAGATTCTTAGTAAACCTATCTTTTGGGGAATGTCATTCAACTTACTACAGATATTCCATGCTGTCTTCAAATCTTCAAGTCGTCAGTTCTTCTGTGCCTTCAGCTATGAGTGATTCAGTGTGCTTGGCTTTGGATTTTGAGGTGAGCAGTAGAAATACCATGGGCTGTTCATACTTCATTATAAGCTGGTATTGCAATTGAATACAATAAACCACCTACAGGGCCACTGCTTACCTTAATCACCTTTCTACTGCTGTTACAAAACACCAAAAGCGAGGCAGCTTATAAAACAAAGCTTTTCATTTGGCTTACAGTTCCAGAACACTTGAGTCCATGATAGCAGAGCAAAAGCCTGGTGGCAGGAGAGCTTATACTTCAAACTATAAGATAGAAGCAGAGCACATATTGGGAACAGCAGTGAGAGTGATTGGAAATCTCAAAGTCTGGCCCCATAAACATGTATCTTACAGCAAAACCACATCTCCTAATCCTCCCTAAACAGTTTCACACTGGGGGCCAAGTATTCAGAGATAAGCCCATGAGGGCAATTCTTGTGTAAGCGACCATCTTCTTTTCTGATGGTCTTGTTCTCACACAGGATGCCCAACTTCCCTTCCTGTTCTCTCCTCACTTTGTTTCCCATTCACTCCTCTCCCCTTTGATCCTTTCCTGCCCAGCCTCATCTCACCTCTAGTTTGCACTAGTCTCCTCTCCTTTCCCTTCTCTCCTTTTTCTTCCCTTCTCTTTTTCAGTAGCAATGAACATGGGCCACTCAGACCTCACAAACTCATGATACCATGGGCACTAACTAATGATCTCTATATTATGGGTCTAAGAGACTCATTGTTCTGGAAAGACTCAGTGAAGCAGTATAGGGCAAAATCAGAACAGGGATGTGGGAAGGGTTGGGTGGGAAAACAGGGGGAGGGAAGGGGACTGATGGGACTTTCGGGGAGTGGGGGTCCAGAAAAGGGGGAATCATTTGAAATGTAAATAAATATATCAATAAATTAAAAAAACAAAGAATATAGAAAATAAATAAATAAATAAATAAATAAATAAATAAATAAATAAGAGACTTCATCATTCTAGGTATCTGAAAGCACATTAGACATGTATTACCTATCTTCCTATTGCAACATTTAATGATTTCTTAAACCAGAGCATAGTTATTTTTGTCATTTTTAATACCTTTGATTTCTTCTGCAAAACTGTTACCAGTGGGTCACAAATGTTTTTGCAAGACCTACCTGATTTTCATTCTGGGATTCTGATATCATATGCACAAAAGACCATCTAACTATCATGATGAATGGAGTGCTTGTCACAGCCCCATGGGAATTATTGTGCCAGCCAGCATCCCTGATCCAACATCACTCAGAGACTTCCCAATGATCAGTTCGATTTCACTTATTATTCCCTCAGTGTAATCTCTCTGGCAGTTAAGGCTAAGGTTGTACTATATTCATTTGTGTCTATTGTAATATGACTCCATAATTGCCTCTAACCAACTTTATTTATGCATTATTATTGGGGCTTCTCTAAAACTGGCAGTTTGAGAGTTTCAAAATGGTGTTTAGAACACTTTGAACTGTTTCCTCAAAATTGGACATGCTGTGAGAGTTATATCTTCTATATCAATATTCATTCACATGTGCTTCTGTGAAAGGAGACACACTTAGACACAGATCATGCTTTTTCATCTTGCACTTACTCCTTTGTCTGTCTGGTATTTCAGCCACCCGTTCTCTCTTCATCCACATATGCTATGACACTTGCATCAAGCATCTAACTGTGGTGATTGACTGGCTGAGCAGATTTCTGTATAGCTTCTGAAAAATAAACAGATGTCTGTGGGATCCAGACCATGACAGAGTATGGGCCCATTTGCTGCTTTAGTACATAAAACTCACAGCTTTAATTTCAAGACCAAGCTCTCTTACTCCAAATCCCAGAGTGTAGCAGCACAGCTATAGAAAAATTGTGCTATGCTGGCTTAGGATTCTTGCCTCTTGGAGGTTGCCAAAATCTGAACATTTTCTTGTCCTCAAGATTTAACTTCTGCCCTGGTTCCTAAAATGCTCTGATCTAATTATCTGCCTCTGTTTTGTCTACTCTTCAGGGAGATAATGGTCTCAGATGCTACTCCATAGAGTCTCTTCTGGCTAACGTTGTGTAATATGCATTGCATTAACTCTGTCTTTTCCCATTAAAAGCTGGGAACATCATGGACAATTCATTAAGTTCACTACTTTCTAGAAATATCTTTTACAATAAAGCTCTTTCAGGAATAACTTTTAAAACCATATTCATAAGACATGCATCAAAGTAAGTATAACTACAGATTTCCACTTCAGTGAAGCATTTTGCTGTGATTGCTTAGATATTCTTCAGAAAATATAGAATTATCCTAACAGTTCCAATATTACAGAGGAAAATTAATTAAAATATTCATCCTCCTGTTTTCTTGTACTTTGTTTAAACATAGTCCATAAAAATCATTGAATGAGAAAGTAAAATGCAGGGGGAATTTCAGAAATTTCTTTTAAATATCCTGTTTCAGGGTTGTTAGCTTCGTGCAAAGGACACATATCCAGAGCTTATCTCATCATGATCAAATGAAATAGGTCAGACAGACTAGACGTACAGACCACATAGGAACCATCCCAATATGGAAGTAAGATGGAACTCTGCTATGTTCTGCATGGCACATCCAAGAGTGTAATGTCTTAGTACAAATTGGACATAGCCAAGACATAATATTTAGTATATGGATAAAGAAATCATCTTTCGTGTTGCAAACTATGGGTGTTGAGAAGGAATCTATCCAATGGAAATGTGTATTTTAAAGGGAATTATCAGTATATCTTTATCAGCATGATGGATACCTGGTCATTTGGCTTTGTTAAAATAACAGGCACACCGACCTTCTTAAATTCTGTACATCTAGAGGCAGCAAAAAAAAAAAAAAAATGGTGTGAGAGTTCTGCATCTACTAATACTTTTCTATTTCTAGATTGGCTAAAATTCCTGACATCTTTATCTACTTATTATGACACTTTCATTCTGTACTGACTTGTATCTTTGATTGGCACGCCAGCATTGAAGCATTATATTTTGGCTTGTCTATGTAATACTAAAGAAATTGCCTGCCTTCAAACTTAATTTGGTGCCTGTCCCTCCTGTCTTTAAAAAGACGGATAGCAATATAATGCATAGACATCAATCCTTCTTTTTCTCTTTCTTATATACTCTGATATTCATTTGAATTTAAACCAGAGCAATCGCCCTACAATATGAAGAGCCCTTTATTTTGTCAGCTACTATGCAAAAGCTTTAATCATTGTAGCAACTATGAAAACTATTTTCAGTGACCCACACATTTGCTCAAAAGACAGGATGTCAACCTGGTACAAAGCTGCATAATTTTTCTTTGACTCTAAAACTGTTGGTACCTATCCTGAGACTGGTACCAAGCAATGGAAACTCTTTCTCATTGACTCATTTGAAGAGAAAGAGAAGATTGGAAAGGCCAACCATTTTCTTATCTGACTTTCCTACTTTTTCTGATGTATCTTTCCTGATCTTGCTACTGACATTACTTATCCTGAGGGTTAGTGAAAATGGAGAGCTCAAAGTTTCAAGAAAGCACTACCATGCACCATGCCCTGAGGTCAACTACAGAAATGGTCATCCCTAAATAAGGTTGACTCATATACACAGAACTAGAGAGGCTTCCAATCCATACTCCATTGTTCTGCATATGGCAGTCTGGCTTGTGCCATTTTGGAGTTGTGACATTACTATTTTTGATGATACCTTAGATCAGCAAGTAGGGGTAGAGTGGTTTGAATGAGAGGAGGAGGCATCCTTTCTCCCCAGATTTCCTTGGATTGCAGCAGTAACCAGAGATGATATGATGATACACGTCTTTGCTTTCAAATTGTCCTCAGAAAGCCAGTGCTGGATGCAGCTTGTTCTTACTCAAAGTTATCTTCATGATTCTCACATTCAGTTGTTCACAATAAAATAAAATGTATATAAATGGCCAAGGGTAGTTCCAGAAAAATAGATTTGGCCAATTTTTCCTTGCCTTCCATTATGTATCCATCATTTCATGCCTTACCAGTGAAGAGAAGCATCACTTCTTTGCTGGTCATTTTTTCTCATACTCAGTTCCTCTGCTGTTCACTTGTGGTTTCTGCTTTCTAAAAATCTGCATAATTTTTTTTTACATTTGAAAAATATCTGAAATTGTGATTCCTTTTTTAATTGGAGGACAGAAATGATGCCAACTGCCCAGAATGGTATCATCTGTGAAAGTGAGCACTGAACCATGTGTTCAAGGTAACATTCTCTGTTTGTTAACACAGGTGAGCCATTTGCATTGGCAACGTCACATATGTCTAAATTGTAATTTAAATTGGAATACTAACTATTGCTACATATCTTCTGCAACATTAAAACAAAACTAGGCAGGTATATGTATATGTGCATTGTATGTGCAATGATATGTATATGCATCTGCATCTGCATATATTCTGCATATATGCATGCTCATATATATATATATATCACAACTCAATTAGTGTCAGTAGAAGTGGCCATATTTTAGTAAAAACCTCAAAGATTGAGAAAGGTAATGTATCTTAAATGCACTCTGGTATAAAATCTGTAGTTAAACATTTTTTACAAAACATATATCTGTGTCTCAATGGAAAAAGAAAAAGAAAAGAGCATTTACATTTATGCCAGATTTTCTTACTACACCTTTCTTTGTGAGATTTCTGTCCTTTCTTTGATGTACATTTCCTGAACCCCTATTGTCCTGAGGGATAGCAAAGATGAAAGTCTCAGAGGTCCATGGAAACAACACTACCTACCGTGCATCCGGGTCAATATCACAGACATCAACTCCTAAGCTATCACAACATAACAATAAAGTTCAGGATGAAATCACAGTTAAAGGAGTATAAAGACTCTTCTCCCAATGTGAATCAATTTTAAGCTTCTCCTTGGAAAGTGGGGTGGGGAATTCTATCACATTGTTGACTTTGACATGACAGCAGAATATAAAGTGATGTTAGAAGAAAGATGGACAAGCCTGTCTGGTTTTCCTTAAGGCTTGGGGGAGAGGGTAGGTAGAAAATCTTAGTTTTCCAAGAAAGCACTCCATTGTTCTTGAAAACTGAATGTGATTCAGCAAATTCCATCTCAGAGTCAGATTACAGATACTGAGGGATGGATCCAGCAGACAGGTACCAAATAGAGGGTTTCGGATAGTATCAAAGCATCTGATTGATTGATGTTACCAACAGAGGAGGCAAGACAATTAAATATATAAGAAGAAAAGGGAACTACAATTCAACCCTCATACCCACGCCTCAGCAAGCCTACATCTATCGGCTTAGAGAAGTAAATCATCACTCTCTCCTTTTCCGCCATCAAAGCCTTTACGCACATAAACACTCTGTCCTTGTCATTTCTAAATGGCATGTGTATAAACACAGAGGGAAGTTATGAATCTTCCAGAAAGGGTTCCCAAGATGGTAAAGGGGTATATATAGGAAAAACAAGTGAGCCCTGAGATGAAAAGATTGAGCTGCAATATAAAACTCTTTTCATAGTTTAAAATCAACAGAGGTTAAAAATGAAATTAGTTGACATATAGAATAAATAATAACTATGTCAGGTTCAGGAAGAAAAACAGAACAGAGAGCAGAGGTAGATAGAGGCTTCTTCAATGATAACACCTATACTGTGTATAGTTTGAGTCCCATAGAATCCATTCCCCATTCTTATTACTAAATTATAATCAGAGATGAAGCTCTACAGTTGGGCTAAAGCCTACTCTTAGTGACTCTAGTGACTCTTTAGAATTGCCTTAGCACTCCTGTTCACTATTTGGAGGTCTGTCACTCTGACATTTCCTTACTACAAGGGCTGGTGAGGTGACTCAATGGTTAGGATAAGGATGCTGTTCATCTAGAGGACCCAAGTTCAGTCTTCAGTCACCATGTCACACAGCTCCCAATTACCTCTAATTCTAGCTTTAGGCAGTACATAATGCCTCTAGGCTTAGTGAGTACCTGTTCTCATATGCATATATACCTACACACAGGTATATACATATATACATGCACATATATATACATATTTGTATTCATATACATATTCAAATAATTAAGAATAATTTTTTTAATTTTTTTTATTCGATATAATTTATTTACATACAGAATGTCAGACCTCCCCTGTTCCAGCCCAGAGGATGATTCAACTTGTTTTTTTACCCCAACCATAGTTCAGGGATGACTTTGATCTGTTCCTGGTTAGATTTCCCTTCCCTACAACCTTTTCTACTATCCCTCATTGTTACAAACAAACAAACAAACAAAACAACAATAACAACAACAAAAATCATTTCTTCAGGCTCTGACATCCACTTATAGGGCCATATGATTTCAGGCCTATTTTACCAATGATACTAAAACTCCTTTTCCCAAACCTTTTGGGAAAATCTTTTTGAGTAGTGTGGCTTTATGGAGTTTTTCAGGATATACATGACTACTGAAGTGGCCTAGACTTACAGACTCCAATTTCCGAACCCACCTCTCCATGACTGCTAATTCTCTTCCTTTTGTTCTGGCTGGGCATTTTAGAAATCTAGCAAAAGTTGTTAATATCCATCTCCTGTACTGTGGAGGAAGAGAGACTTCTCCAGGGATGAGGGATGTTTCTAGGTTAGAGCCTAATATTCCGTTGGACATATCTCAAGATCATTTTCCTGGTGGCAGAATCATTACTGCTGGGTTGCTTTTCAGTCCCAGTTGCCAGACCTTAGGTGTGTGTGTGTGTGTGTGTGCGCGCGCGCGCGCGTGTGTGTGTGTGTGTGTGTGTGTGTGTGTGTGTGTGTGTGTTTCTACCAGTCTATCTCATTTATTTCTTCTCTACTGTTACATACTAAGGCTTAGGAGGTCTGATGTACATACCCCAAGTATGTCTCTGCAGCTTAAAAACAACTATGTGTCAGACACTAGTATGGTAAAACCTGGAGTTTTAGAGATAGGAAAAATGTCCTTTGGTCTTTTATTAAAAACTTCTCACCTATTGAAGGCATTTTGTGCGATGACAATTATGCTAGCTGTTTTGATGAAATATAGAGATTATGCTTAATGAAAACATTCTGGAAATAGTAATAGTTGAACTAAACATCAATAGGGATGAATATAGGGTCTCTGGAAAATAACAATATACACATGAAGAATAAGAATCAACTCATACATATATGGATATGAGGGGCTAGTATGTATGAAGTGCATCTAGGCAGGTAGGCAAGCCAGTTAAGAACACGATGCTATTTCTCTGAACATGTTTTCATTCTGAAGAGCTGATTCTGGAGCACGTAGGCAAGTACGGAATGGCTATGACCTGTGCAGAGAATTACCAGTGATTGAGTTAAAGCAGCAGTCTGTGAACGCCAATGGATGAAAATAGAGTGAATACAGGAAATGATTTATACAGAAGAGAGGGTGTTGGACAAAGCCTAATCTCTGAGCTTGCGAAATTTGTCAGGTTGCATACCATTCACTGAGTTAAGGATTAGATGAAGTAGAGACAGATAGGATGAGTTTTCCCACTATATTCATATTAGGATATTGAGAATTAAAGCCTGGGCTTCAAAGAAGGAATGGTCACTCTGTAGCTAGAGGACCAGAAAGATCTCCCAAGTTGGAAATTGTGGTATCTGCAGTGAGATGGGAAAGACACCAAGGATAACATTTTAAAACTGTTCTTTGCACGTATCACCAGAAAATGACATTATAATGCTTCCTGCCTCAGAGAATAACAGAACACAAATGGCAAATAGTGTATCTGATGTGAAAGTGATATCTGTGCAGGGAATGGATACTGGTAACTGTTAAAAATTCAACTTAATTTACTGAGACTAATGGGGAAAGTTAGACTATTCTTCATAATATATATGATGGATCTGAGAGGCATTCCCTGGGGCCCTTAAGAGATGCCTGTGGTGTCACCTACCATAGATATACAAATGACAAATTATTGACTACTCTACTCTTGATGGTACTGTTGCCAGTTGAATGAAAACAGAAAGAATGCAAGAACCAGAGGAACAGAAAGTCTGCTCTGATAGTGTGCCTTCTCGTAATGAGAGGGAAGTGGTACCCATGAAATCTCAACAGGACTGTCTACACAAGCCCTGAATAATTCCAACACCAGTTTACATCAGTAAGTACATGATAGAAATCTCACCAGGCCCTACACCTGGGTGAAGAGGTATATGCAATTAACAAGTGATGAGAGAGGGTGAATTCATCTTCCCCGAGGAGAAGCTCCCCTGATTGATTGTCCATTACCAAGTGCTCAGCCTCATGACTATATACATGTAGACAACATAGAGGGACTCAAAAGGTTGTATTTATATAGTTATTCCTGTATATGTATGTGTATGTATATATGTATGTGTATATGTATGCATTTGTGTATATGTAACAGCAATGGTTAAAGAAAAACAAGTCATAAATTTTAGAGGAAAACACTGGACCTGGGAGGGGTAAAAGAAAAAAGAGGGAATGATGTAATTATATTTAAAAAACTTTAAAATTGTCTTTATTCTGATCAATGAAAGTTTTTGCGTGTTTAAATATACACCATTCCCTACAAATACGTAATTGTTCCCAATTAAAAACAAAGCCATATTTTAAAAGAAAAACAAACACAACAGATAAATATTTTAAAAGCTGAGAGGATATACAGAGTATAAATGTTCAAAAATACTGTTTTTATAATTTTTATAAATATAGAAACAATCATTAAAAGAATGTCAAGATTCTAAGACTACATCTCTGATAACTGGTGTGGTCCCACATTAGAATATGTTAGAAGAAAAGAGGTGTGGGTCCTTCTAAGAGACAACTTACTAGATATGGAAGTCAACTGAGTGGACATAATCTAGGTAGAGTGTCAACGTGCTTAGCTATTCTAGAAGTCAAGAGGTGTCTGAATGTTCTGACAGTGTGCACATTATTACTTTTTGCTCTTTGAACCAAATTCAGCTCATTCGAAGTCTTCTTTTCTGATTCAAATCATTTCCACACCTGTTTTGAACAATTTCAAGATGGGATATTAGCCTCAAATGAATCAGGTTCATACATTCTTAACTCACTGTGCCATTATTGTAAACTGATCACTCTTTTACCCAGAATGGCCTCAAGGGACAACTTAGAATCCACTACATTTGTTCAAAAGAATTTAATTGAATCATTAATACTATAAAAATTATTATTTTTCCCTCAAAATATATGAAAAACTGTTTAAAAATTTAAAAGATCCTCTAAGTAATTTAAGAATATGTGATGATAGAAAATCTATGAAATGAATGCATGGTTATCTCCACTCCAGACACAGCACTGACACTAGTGACTTACTCAATTGAAAAAAATTCCTTTACATTTTACATGGGTGGGTATTGTGCTTGCATCTATGACTGTGCACCACTGTGTGCCTGCACCTGTAGAGGCCACAAGAGTCCATAAGATCCCCTGAGACTGCAGTTTTAGATTGTTATGCACATACGGTGCATATGCGGCTCCTGGAAAGTGAACACAGATTTTCTGGGAGAGCTGCAAGTGCTCTTGACTGCTGGTCATCTGCTCACCTCCACTGACAACTTATTTAAGACTCCTGGGGGACATGGTGGCACTTCAAATACAACTTCAGATTGTGTCATGCTACCAATGCTTTTGCAACTTATTTCTAATACTGGTGGCTTTCACAAACTAATACACATATCTCCAACTCTAACATATTGTTTCTGTACTCTGTGATAGTTAATAAGAAGGAAGAAAGAAAATCCCAAATTATAGAGATGAATGAAATTTACATGCTACAAGAGGATGCACCTATTATGTTCTTAAAAATGGGGTGATTTAGCCTCTCCCAGTCTTTGTGGATATAGCAGGTTTTGATTAGATTTTGTAGCTAGTTCCCTGAGACTTTTGCGATATGTTTAGATAGGTTTCCTCAAAGCCAGGTTTAGCTTGGCAAGGTAAAAATAGATATGCAATAATTATGTTTGGAGGTTTTCAAGATGGGCTGAGCTTAAGATTCTGTCTTTGTGTTTCTTCAGAATGAGGCTCAATATCAAAATCATATATGGAATGAAGGAAAGAAAATGAAGTGGTAATATAGAGAGGGGGGAGGCAGGCAACAGAACTCACCTCATCAATCATCTTTAATCATGGAAATTAAAGCTCCACTCTTCAGTGGATCCCTGGGATCCACATAAAACTCAAAAGCTCCAGGCCATCTCATCCAAGTAGAGGAAGCCATCTATGCACACCCCTCTCTGACAATGGTTGAGAGCTATTCCTGGGGTTCATTGTCCTCATATATACTAAATGTAAAGCTCAGAGGCCTCTAGCAGCAGGCAAGAATCCTCAGTAAGGAAGAGAAGTTTTAGCAGTGGGAATTCAAGAAGGTCATCTCAGAAGAGCTATTGAGTGGACAATGGTGGAACATCACTTACATGGGCTAGTGAGTGCAACAGTTGGCTCCTTCTGAAAATGCATACAGATGGCATGCTTTGGCATGCTTTAGTGCTAATGATTTGGTTAAAAGTTTGTGATGAAAAAACTGAAAGATGCTTCTTTCTCCCAAGCTTGTATGGACATGCAGTTCCTGGCAGAAACAACATTTCTCTTAATATGATATTTCTGTGAGTTTTCTTATGGTAAAGTAAGTGGGATCATAATTAACCATGAAGAAACAGTATATTTCCATTTTAGCATCTAATCTCAGGAGAGACCATGTCTTAGAGCTATGAGTAATTAAAGGGTCAGCTAATACAAGAGGTCACATGTCAGCAACCAGAGAACTTGTAGAATGTATGTTTGTCTTTTAATGAGTTGTTCCTTCCTGGAAGGAAAGGGGTTCTTCATCATTTTGACTGAGTAGAATGCAGTCTAACATAAACCACACAAAAATACAGACAGATATTACTAAATTTCTTGAATGAGAGGCAAAAAATAATTTGGATAAAATATGTCTAGCAATGATGTTTAAACATACCTGACTATTCCATTAACTTGTAGTTTGTATGCTCATCAAATATTTCAATGAGAAAATGCATGTATGGCTGACACTCTTCTTTAGGGACATCTTTTCTGAGGATTGGCACATTCTTACTGAGAAAGGAGGCTAAAATGAGGAGAGGGTTAGTAACTATGGAAGTGGTGAGGACCTGCAAGCCTCATTACGTTCACAGGTCCAGATGTAGGTTTATGAGCTCCAGCCTTACTCAAGGAGCAAGATTCTCCTGTGAGAAGATAAGGACTCCTTAACTACTGAAGCCACAACTCAAACACCTTGCTTAATAGTTCGGCAAGTTTTCTATATTCTAATGACTTGGTTATCTGCCTGCCTATCTCCCTACCTGTTACCTATCATCCATCTATCTCTTGATAAATACACAGATATGCACCTAACATATGTGGTATCCATAGGGTGAGGAAATAATGTCAAAGAGATAAGGCCCTGCATGTTAGGAAATATATGCTCATCAGACCTTGGGCATCATTCCATGTCCTGAGTAAGGCTCTGCTAACTGTAGAGCTGGCAAGCTGTGACCTAAAGGCAAACTCTTGCCCACTCCCTGTGCTGATAAGTGAAGCTCACTAAGGCACAGTGGCATTCGTTACTGTATGTGTTGTCTTTAGCCACTTGGCACTAACACTGGCAGATTTAAACTGCCTGCATACTTTCAACGTTTTCTATCTGATACTTTACAGAAAAAGCTTGCCAATCCCTGGTACAATACATTACTACACAGAACACTTTCATCCTTTCCCTAAGCACAGCAGTTAGATGATGGCATGGCTGAAGGTCATGAGATGATTCTGTATTATGTATCATTGCTACACAAAATTTCTAAAACTGTGTTCTTTCTAGCAGCTTCTTTGGTATCATCCTTTGCATAATTAGCAGATTTCGCTTTTCATTTTCTTCCTCTTTTCTCTGTTTAAATCGATGCAGTAGAAGGACAAGCTCTGTGTTAGCAATAGCAGAAAGTAATGCATGAACTTATTGTGTATTTTCTCACACCATTTTATCCATTTCTAGAGAGACTGCGGGAAATTTAATAAAAGAAAAATTTTTAAAAAAGTAAAAAGTGTGCAAATGCAAGGGAGTCTAGTCATGACTATAACATGGGGATGGCAGGAAATCTTTGTAGCTAAGTTGCACTCAGATTGATGCAGTAAGCATTGTCTGTGGAAGACCAAGGATACACTGTGCCTGCTGATAGGCATATTATGTATGCTGATGCAAATACCATATTTCATGGTAGGGAATTCAGGGAAAAATGGTGTTTTCCAAAAAAAATCTCTGCCATTGTCAGGGACAATGAGAGGAAAACTATTTCTATAAAAGTCAAGGGGACTGAATTAATTTTTGGAAAAGGAAAGAAATATGGCTTAGCTTAAATTTTAAATGTGAGTTCATTATATTAGTAAAAAGAAATACTTGGTGGATTACTCATTAAACATGGCAGCAAGCTCATGGCTTGATGTGATTTGGGTTACAAATGGAAAATCTTGACTTGTTTTCTAAAACCTAAGAAAAATACTGTCGTAGATGTTTATTAATGCAATTAGTAATTATTATATAACTATTAATTATATAACTGATGCAGTTAATAATTTAATTAATAAACATCTATGTTTGAGCCAGTCAACTTGTTTCTATGAGGTCACATAGAGACAGTGTTTTAGTGTACACATGTTCTGACCATAATAGAGAAAGAACACAGTGTAGAGGAAACAGAAAAGTGTTGATGTGACCACTGTATTAGTTATTAATCTTCAAATCCAAAAGGAATGGCCCAGTCTTGGACCATGACGAACTTAGGTTAAGGAGAAATGAGATTATTCTGACAGTAGAGCAAGTCATACCCAGGGATATGGAACTGAAAGAAGCAAGAAATGTCTTTTCTTAGAATCTTATAAAAATAGAAATGATTTCTCATCAGTTGAGATGCAAATAGTTTTCAAAATGGATTACAGACATAAAAACTTTATTTAACTCCAAATTCCATGTCAAGATCCTACTCCTGTTACTAGTTAAATCATTCCAATATAATTTGGTGAGTATTTATTAAATGTCTACTAGGTATAAAGCATTAGGCTAGAGCTCAGGGGCTTTATTATGCATGGAGATTTAGAAAACAGTAAATGACTATGATTCTCTCTAGATAGCTGGAAAGGAGACTCAGATTCATTGCTGAGGAGAAGAGAGAAAAAGATACAGAGACAGAGACAGAGAAAGAAGAGAAAGAGAATGGGAAGTTGTTAATAACTAGAAAAGAGAGACAATTAGAAAATGGTTATTTAATAGTCTAAGGTTTGAAATGGTCTTTAAAGGTAGAAAAGATTTTACTAATAGAGATGGGTGAATAAACACTTGAGGCAGACAAAAGGACCTAATGATGATATGGATATTGTTCAGGGAAGCATTAAGTCATCTATTTAAGTGGAAAGAAGAGATTATAGAAGGAAGCTGGTACCTTCCTACAGATGCCCCCAAATGGTGAGCTTGAAATTTATTTATGATGGGTAGCATAGTAACACTAAGACATGCAATGCTAATGAGATACGAAAAGGAGGAAGAAAGGGCTAAAAGTCCCATATAGACACTTAAATAACAAATCCTGGTAACTTAATATGAAAGGTCACAAAGATGTATCTGAAAGAAGTCAGATAGCGTCAGTGCCAGGTATGGCATCTTCATAGAGATGACTGAAAAATCTGGGTTCATTTGGACTCTGTTCCACAATTCTACATAGAGCATCTCTACCAAAGTAGTCTCAAGTAGTAGATTATTTGTATGCAGAGACCTATATACATGTAATCATGCAACATGCACTTTCTTATGCTTGGGAAAGTAAAACTACCTTGCAAACATTGTAAGTCATCCACACCACTGCCAGCATTTTTAGGCCACACAGTCTTAGTGATTCGTTGTGTGATAATAGCACAATGTAATTGTCCCTTCCATTAACGCATCTCCCACCAATTTCCAATTTGAACTGTAAGGAATGGTGCTGATGGGATTGTTCTCCAGCATGTCTTTGAGTAAACTGTGTTTGTCTTTCTCCTGAGTGTTGTCCTAGCACTAGAATGATGCACCATGGGGTATGTTTGTCAGCTAACAGTTTCTCATGACCTTTGTAAGACCTTATACTCTCAGTTCAAGTGCATGTGAATTGTCCTTGTTCTTCATTCACAAATTCTAAGGTCTTAATAATTTTACCATTTGAGCTTTTTGCCAGGGATCATTTTAACATTGAGTTTTAAAAACTGACCAATAAGTTTTCATTGTTTGTCTGCTTAGCTAGCTCTCTTATGCTCTAGTGACGGATTAGGGAAGGAACTGTGTGATTATTACATTAAAGTCTTTCTTCATTACACAGGGATATAGGGAACACGACTCTCCAAACTCTACTAAAGCATTGATGAAAATGATTCAAATAAAGCTTACACTCAAAAGACTTCTGACATTTTATTGGTGATCTTTTAATATATTTAAGCCAAATGATATTTAGCTTGAGTGACACCACCCTTTGCCATGTCTGTTCCTATGTAGGACAAATAATCTCAACATCTCTCACATGAAGATTATGTGGTAAAAATACTTTCAGTTGGAAAAGTTTGGGTAATTTGAGGAAATGCAGATTTAGCACAATCTTATTCAGTATGTTTCCTTTCTAAGGAAGAAACCTGAAAATAAATTTGGGCTCGACTGCCAGGAAGTCAAGGGGGAAATGATCTGTGGGTAGCTAGCATACACTGGATGATACCTCCTTAAATTTCCTTCACTGAAGAACCATGCCCACATGGGATCCTGCTAGAATGGATGCCCTGAAGTATTACTTTCCCAATGCAGGAACAGTTGAACTCAGTTTTTTTCATGACTTTTATCCCTGTCCTTTTTATTTCTCTCCTTTCCATCCCTGTTCTTTCCTGTGTGTAGTAATACTAATGGGTGCAGGGAAACCTCTTTTTTTTTTTGGGATTTGACTTATTTATTTTCAGTATCAAAGCATCATCAAAAATACAATGTTTGCACAGGCGCACAGCAATTCACTCTCTGTTCTTACTTTCTTTTTCTTTATTTTTTTTATTAGATATATTCTTTATTTACATTTCAAATGATTTCCCCTCTCCTGGTTGCCCCCTCCCCGA